>NW_016107342.1:4448124-4498748 GCF_001604975.1 Cebus imitator | reverse complement strand
AAAAAAAAAAGCTGGAGACAGCACCAGTGGAATCTACATAACAAAGTGTACTAACTTACCTTCATCTCCCATTTATTCACCTTCCCACAGTTTGCTGCCCTGAGACTCAAAGTGCTTTTCTTTTGTCTTGTCACTTCTCTGAAAATTTACTGTTTTTTGTTGAAGATGCTGTTTAAGCGTGAGTTCAAAGCCACTTCGAGAGTTGCTCATCCCCTATGTCTCCCTCATGGATACATGAGGTAAAACTTGTTTGTAAATATTTTTTGTTTTTCTCTTGTTGATGTCTCTTGTTACAGGGGTCTGTCCCAACCAAGAACTGGGAAGGGTAGAGAGAAAGTTATTTTTTCCTCCCCTACAGGTACAATTGAATGGATTCCCTTGACCTGAACTTAGATTATTAGCTCTTTCAGGACTACTCCCAGACACTGAAAGCAGTCTTTGTTTCTTAAGACTTTTTTGTGTGACTAGTGGTATTAGTAACAGATTTCTTTATTCAGATATCTGACTGTTCCATTCAGAGTAAATATATGCTGTTTCAAATAATCATCAGGTATTTTAGCTATCAGTTATATTCTGATGATTGGAACATCCAAAAGAATAAAACATATATGTTCCTGTTCTCTGAGAACTTATGGTCACAGCTGCAGGAACCAAGAGGAAAGTTCCCTTTGGTTTTCTGAAGGTTTGCTGAAAATCAACTCAGAAAAGGCAGATTAAATGGAGAAAATACATATAAATTTATCTGACATGTATACACAGGAGCCTTGCAGAATGAAGACCCAAAGATACAACAGAAATTGTCCATTTTTATGCTCAAGTTCAACACAGTGTGAAGAGCCATGCAGAAATGCGATTGGATATAAAGGGTATGATCTAATGCTAAGACTGAGTCGGGAAACCCAGCAAGGCCTGTCTAGATCCTTCTTGGCATCTCTGAGCATATATTTCTTCTTTCTGGGTATCGGCCAGGACCCTCTGGAATGCTTATAACCTACACTCAAACAAGGGAGGCAAGATAATTTATTTTTGGCCAGTGTTTACCCAGAAAGGCTAAGGGAAAGTTAGATCATATTTTTAGGTCTTAGGGCTGGCTTTGGGGAAAAGCGGTTCTGGTTTTTATGTCTCGCCTTGGGGAAGAGGGATTCTAGTTTCCATGGCTAGCCCTGGGGGAGAAAGGGCCTGAGACAGGGGGTGGGAGAAGGTCAGAGAAGAACTTCTGCTTCTGAGGCTGCTTACAAGGCCATCATTTGGGAGTATCTTTTCTGGGCATAGGATGAAGGCACAGGATGAAAACATGGATAAATAAATGGCAATGCTCCACAGTGAATGACTGAGTGACGTCACCACTGACACTACACCAGTTTGAAGAGGGGCGAGGTAAGTGGGCCAGGGCAGGGTCATAGAAGGCTTCATAGATGAGCTGGCATTTGGCTGACATTCCCAAGAGGGAGAGGAGGTCAATAGATAACAGGCAGAAGAGCAGGCACTCCAGGTGGGGATAAAAGAATGAGAAGAACCTGGAGGTCTAAAAATTCAGTGAGGATTCAGATCAGAGTGAGCAGAAAAACTAATTGAAAAATATACTAGATAGAATTGGAGAAATGGTTACAAGGAGTTGAGGCTCAGAAAACAATACCCCAGATTGAAAGCCTCAGCAGCAGTCTGGGAAGAAAAGGGTTGTCTCTGACCTTCTCCCATCCTCCTGTCTCTTAGGCCCATTCGCCCCCAAGGTGAGCCATAGAAACTAGAATCCCTCGTCCCCAAGGTGGGTCATAAAAACCAGAACCCCTTTTCCCCAAAGCCAGCCCTAAGATCTAAAAATACTATCTAACTTTCCCTCAGCCTTTCTGTGGTAACACTAGCCATAAAGAAATTACCTGGCCTACATTGTTTGACTGTCGGTCATTAGACCCCATTCCAGAGAGCCTTCTGGTCCACACTCAGAAGGAAAAATATGTACTCAGAGTGGCCAAGACGAATCTAGACAAACAAGCCTTGCTGGGTTTCCCCACTTACGTTTAGCGTTAGATCACACCCTTTATGTCCAATTGTATTTCTGCCTGGCTGTCCATACTTCGTTGAACCTAAGCATAAAATTGGACAATTTCCCCTGTATTTTTCTGTCTTCATTCTGATGGTTCTCATGAATACAGGTTAAATAAATTTGTATACCTTTTCCTTAGTTAATCACTTTTTGTTTATTCTTTATTTTTTGAGATGGAGTCTCACTCTGTCCCCCAGGCTGGAGTGTAGCGGTGCTATCTGGGCTCACTGCAACCTCCGCCGCCCAGGTTCAAGCGATTCTCCAGCCTCAGCCTCCCAAGTAGCTGGGATTACAGGCACGTGTCACTAAACCCAACTCATTTTTTTGTATTTTTAGTAAAGATAAGGTTTGGCCATGTTGGCCAAGCTGATCTCAAACTCCTGACCTCAAGTGATCCGCCTGCCTTGGCCTCCCATAGCGCTGGGATTACAGGCACAAGCCACTACACCTGGCCTAACCTGCTTTCTGAGAGCTGATTTTTCAGTGAACCTTCAGAGTCTAGGGTCCCTTGGCCCTACAAGTGCTTCAGGGTCTGGAACTCTCATTTGCATAAGGTAGACACACATATATTTGCTACTGGAAGGACGTGAGTGCCAGGTTTGAGCAGGAAAATGATTTGATCAGTTTGAGTTTTAGGAAGCCCTAAAAATGGTCCTGCAGTGAGGAAAGAGTGGAGAGCAGGAAGCAGTTGCCTAGTTTTCTAGGCATAAAAAGATAGTGCTATCCAACCAAACTGGAATCCACTCACCCAGTGCAGCAAAGCCAAACATTGGCATCGGGGTTGCAATGAGAGAAAGGCATTTTTTGCTGGGTACCAAGCAGGAGAATTGGGCAGCTGATGCTTATGATTCAAACTCCCAGATGGCTTACAGGTCGGGGTTTTTAAAGGCAGAAAGCAGAGGTTTCAAGCAAAGTCGTAAGTCAGTACATGAAGGCCATACCATTGCTTTGACCTAAAAAGGTTTATTTAACAACTCAAAGTGGGGGCCTATAGGTTATAGGTAGATTTGAAGATCTTCTGATTTGGAATTGGTTAAGGAGGTGAAGCTTTGTCTAAAAATTCAAGATCAGCAGAAAAGAATGTTAGCTCTGGCTGCTGGTTTGTGATCTCCTCCAGGCCCTCTTGGAAAAAATTTAGGACAAAGAATGGCAGTCAGAATTCAGTCCTCAGTTTCCCCTTAGCTGAGGTCTACCTACCAGTAGATCCATATGGTGGAGGTGTGCGTTTCTGAAAAACAACTCAGGGACGTATGTTAACATATTCTCTTTGGTTTCTGTAATAAACCGAACATTCTAGTGACTTTCTTGGCTATTGTCTTAAGCTACTATAAATTTCTTGCTTATTAAGTTGCTAATTTACTCCTCAAGGGTAGCTCTGTGCCTGGAGTTTCCCTCGAAGAAACCCAAGATTGTCCTTTATTTCCATGCTTGAGGGAGCTTGCAAGCCCCTAAGAAGGGTCCCTGCTCCATCCAACAGTATCTGAAATAAGAAGGTGGCAGTGTGACACAAACAGAAAGAGATGAGTTAATTCTAAGAAATGAATTAATAGGATTTGGCTAAATAAAACAAGAATTTTTTAAAAGATGCTTATGAAAATTAAATGCCAAGGCTAAGAAATGAGGTTCTCTATTCCAGATGTTTTGTCTCTCCCATCTCCCTCCCTTCTCACAGACTGTTGATAAAGAAGGAATGAATTTAGACAAATAAAGAAAATACTGCACTTTGTAACTTGGGGGTGTTTGTGAGGAGGTTTGAGCTCGGCCTGCACAGAGATGCAGTTCCATTAATGCATCTTAAGAGACAAAAGCCATCCTGCAGGGCATCTCTGAAAATTCTTTCCCCTCCTGATTTCCAAGTGAAGGAATTTATATGCCGACAGTTTCCCTTGAGCATTCTTTCTGGTGATGAAAATCCACAGTCAGTATTCTCATTCAAAGCAGACTTTCCCCAAGGCCACACACATCCAGCCTGGCAGCCTGAATGCTGCTACCCTCTCCCTTCTCCCCTCCCTGAAGATGCTTTCTCTAAACAAATCATAACTGCAGGAAGAAGGAGATCAGTACTTGGGCACCAGAGGTTCACAATATAAATACCACATACAGCTGACTGAGACATTTTGCATACATGCATCTGCCCCAAATTAAAAATACTTCTGAATGGAATACCACAAAAGTCTTTGAAGTTCATTACTATAGGGAGTTATGTGCTGAGGGGGCCTTTTGCTTGTTTATGTAGCATGTTAAGGTCTCAGGGAGAGACCGAGGGAAGTGAAGTAACCACTCTGGTTTACATTATGGGACGGTTTGCAGAGATGAAAAGATTTTGTGCATTCAGTCATACTGCCCATGCTATTACCACCAGGGCAGATGTGGCAAAGATTAAACCAAGATAATCTGCTGGGGCCTTGGGTTATGTATGTGGGGATTATTACAGGAGACAATTTCATGCTCCTGGGAAAGTTCAAGTTTGCAGAGGACTCGATGACCTCTTAGCCTATCTCTCCGATCTATGGTTTTTATAAGGTCTTTGCCACATTTTCTCCCTCATTCTCTCATTGTAAAGGTTTAATAATGTCTATTTATTTAACGGACAATTTTCTTATATATAGAATACTGGGAAGTTGTAATGGGGAGGATTTCAAAGAAAAAAGTTCAGCATAGTCTGGGAGAGAGTGACTGATTCATCTCAGATAAAGCAAGCAAGCAAATAGGGATTTAAAGATATTCAAAATCTAATTGTTTTAAACACTATGCAGGTCAAACAAAACTGTCTGTGAGTGATACTGTTTAATGTGTCTAAATGTATAGAAACCTCAAAACCAAAGCAGAAGAGCCATGGTGGAAAAGTCATGAGAGAAACACAGGTGGAGAAACACAGGAATACGTGCAAAAGGATTTGGCACATATTCCTATCCACAACTGCATTGCCTCAACTTCCTTCTATTTGCCACAGGAGTTGAAGAGCACATGTTTTTAAATGGCATTTGTACTTATGGCAATCCGAATCACATGCTTCTTTAGTCCATTCTCATCTGTTAGGACTTTCCATAATAGTTCTTATGAAAAAAAATACATCTTTTAAATATATCTACAGCTCTTACTGATCTCCCTCAATGATCAATTTTATCTGAAAAAATAAAAAATTCTGTAATTCAGTAGAAAGTCTCCATTTGAAAGCCCAGCAGGAGAGTTCCTCAAAGCTCCTAGGTTTGTTTTCCCAGCCTATAAAGCTGCCTTAAATACAGTGTGTGTTTCTCTTAAGGGTTTTGTGAAAGTTGGCAAAGATAGTCTTTTGGAAAGACTCTCCTTCTATCTTAAACGTTTTCCCACCAAGCTACGTACATAGGCAGGTGAAAATTAATGAGTATCCTTGAGGTATTTGTGTGAAGCTCCAAGCAGAGCATAATTAAAAACCTTTGAGACCTCCTTTTTATCATAAAAATTCAACTCAGTTTTTCTCTCTATTCCCTAATATGTTTTTTTGTTTGTTTTTTTTTTAATGGATGTGCTTAACTGGTAGGTTAGAGAATTGGCAAAGACCTTTACAGAGGAAAAGCATAATTTGGTGTGTATGGTGGCAGGGGAGAGGTGTGGGAGGTGGTGACAGGAAGAAAGAAATGGATAAATGGGAAATCCAACCGGAGAATGCCACAGGGAGAAGCAGACAATATTCATGTAACTCACACTGAAAAGCTTAAAGCCTGATTCATGCTGTAATCGTCTTCCCAAAAAAGTTCCAAGCGCACCCAGTCCCACATTCTGACCTGACCCCTTTTATTGACTCAATTGCACTTCATTTCCCTATTAGGTTGAAGCACCTTCTACTTGAGTTACATTAAGTCAAAATATAATTTTTAAAAAGTTGAAGACATAATTCCCAAAAAAAGATATTTAGTGAGCACGTGTCAAAAGTTTATTTATCTAATTAATAAAGAAACCACCAGGATGACAAAGCTCATACAAAGATAGGGGAAACTACTCTATATTGCCAAAGAAAGTGCTGAAATAAGATTGCTAAGTATGATGCTAAAATCACAGCCTTTGCTGTTATCTCATCTACAAGCCAGAAATGTTTGTATATTTACCAAACAAAATCATTTAGCAACTTTTCAATCTTTACCAAGGTATCATCTAACTTTACTGAGTCTGAATCCTAATCAGTTGTAAGGTAGGCGATGTTAGATCACCTACCAGTGCCTCTCACACATGAGTGTGCATCAGAATCACCTGGAGGGCTTGACAAGAAAGGGTGTTAGATCCAACCCACAGTAGTACATCTCGGGTGAGGCCCAAGAATTGGCATTTCTAGCAAGTGCTAGATGATGCCTCTGCTGCTGGTCCAGGGACCAACTTTGAGAACCACTACTCTAGTCTGATGTTAAAAAGGCTTGCAGTAATATTTCTGCCTTATTTTCAAGTGTCACATATAGAGTTTTAAATAGGCCAACAAGATTATTAAATATCCCCGATAGAAAACTAGGCATTGTCTAATTTCAGATTTTTCTGACTCATTGGGATTTTCATCTTTCATTGTTTCTGAGTTATTTAGAATGCTGTAATTTGTAGATAACTAGTAGCAATGCAAATGATTCTTGCCTATAGACATGCAAATTAATTTTGTCCAGGTGAAAGGATAATTGATTTCTCTCCCCTACCCTCCACTCTCACCCCTCTATAAAACACCACTTGTGCATTTATTTGGTAATTCATTTCCTGTATTTCTGATTTGTATATATGTATATATGCAAATACATACATGGTAACACATATACACAGACATATTTCTCTGAATCTTCCTTTGAACTGTTTGTCACAACTTATTGTTTCCCTCAATTAATGATTTAAATAAAATCTTTGGTATGTGTTTATTTTATATTACTATGAGTCATGACATACCTTGTTTAAAAAATTATCTTTCAAAGTCTACCTCTTTTTAAAAATAATTTCTAAGTTTGGAATTTCACTTTTTGCTAATGCTTTGCTTTCTCCAGTAGAGTTAGCTTGTGGTTTTTGTATTTTCTAGCACTTAACAATCACTTTTAAGATTTAGTCTACTGGGCCGCTGACCAGACTGAGATCCTATGGATTCCAGCTGCCCATTTGCTTTAATGAAAACACAGCTGCTCTTACTTTTGAATCCCTCTTTACTGTTGTCATTTATCTAAGTCAGTGAATTCATATTTTCTCCTTTCAAATTGTATTATTTAGGAGGATAGTTTAGCCATTTCTATTATTCAGGGTGTTAACCTTAGCCATTAATTAACAACAGCAACCCCACAAAACATTTGCTACCTGTTTCAAAGCCTGGAAACTCTTTGTTAGACATCTGGAGTATCAGGAGGAGGCACGCTTGTGCACCAACGTGGAATCCTTTGAATTTCTAGGGTCAGCAGGAAATCCTAGCTGGCTGGTGGGTCACAGACAGATATTTTAATCTCTAAGTTCATGACCCTGGATGCTACCCAGCTTCTGATCTGAACTACTTCCTTCCAACAGAGCATCTGTGTTCTATAAGAGGAGCTCGGATTCTCTGCAGGCCCTGGAAGATGCCCTTCCTGGGCCCCTCAGCTCTGGAATTCATAACAGACCCAAGTTTGACGTTCGCAGCTCAGTTCTTCTTCTACCACTCTCAGCCACTATATTTGGAAGACCAATAAAGCACTCAGTTCTACCCAGAAACTATTGTCTTTGCCTTGTTTATTTCCCAGATGACTATAAAATGCTATAGGTTGTATTATCAGGAATATGGAAAACAGGCTGAGTTCACTTCAAGTAATTATTTTGCGTTAAAAAAAAAAAAAAGATGCCAGTCATTTCACCTGCTTTAAGAAAATAAGGCCCTGAGGTTTTTCACTAATTGTTTTCTGTAGGTTGTTGATATATACGGTGTCTTCCAGATTAACAGTTAGCTTCTCTATCCCAAGTACTTACGTTTTCATAGAAAATATTCCTAGGATGCCATATTTTAACTAATACCTTAAGGCAGTTTTCAAAGGAGGGTTTGCATCACCTTAAAATTTCAATTACAGGAAACTTTTCTTAACATTTCCTTAGGGCCCAAGAGTTCCTACATGTAGCCAGGACACCTATGCTCTGACATATCTTCTCAGTCTCCCTTTGCCATTTCATCTATGTAGTTAGCAAAAGGAAAGTACAATGATAAATAAATCTTGCACTGAGTTCCTCAATTTAAATGAGAATTGGAAAATGGAGGTGTGACTTAGATACCAGCATATGTTGCCTCCAGTCTTTTAGCTACCTGGGGTCACCGTGACCTTTTAAATTTGTAATCTCCCAATGGGCTCTTCCTGCCCAGTGCACAGACAAAATCAATTCACCAAGACCACAACATTGCAGTAGAAAGAGATGTTTTTGTTTTCTGAGATGAAATTTTGCTCTTATCACCCAGGCTGGAATGCAATGATGCGATCTCAGCTCATTGCAACCTCCACCTCCCAGGTTCAAGTTATTTTCCTGCCTAAGCCTCCCGTAGCTAGGATTACAGGCACCTGCCACCATGCCCAGCTAATCTTTGTATTTTTAGTAGAGATGGGATTTTACCACGTTGGCCAGGCTGTTCTTGAACTCCTGACCTCAGGTGATCCACCCACCCAGGCCTCCCAAAGTGCTGGGATTACAGGCGTGAGCCACCACACCCGGCCCTGAAAAGAGTTTAATTGGTATGAGGCTGGCCCACGTGGGAGAACTGGAGTTACAACTCAAATCAGTCTCCCTAAAGGCTGAGAGCTTAGGGTTTATATGGACAACTTGATGGGCAGGGGCTCAGGAATGGGTGTTGCTGATTGGCTAAGGATGAAATCATACGGATGTGCAAAATGGTCCTCATGTGGAGTTCACCTCTGGGTGTGACCACAGCATCAGTTGAGTCATGAGTCAGAGTTCCAGTGGGGTCAGTCCAAAAAACATAGCAATTGGGAAGGTGACAAATCTTGTGACCTCTGGCCACATGAGTCCTGAGCAGTAAAGGATTATAGAAATGACACCTATCTTACCAGCATTCGGGCCCCTGTTGTAATGTAAACCTTGTAGCCTTTCATCAGTTTTACAAAGGTGGTTTAGTTTGGGAAGGGCTATTATCATCTTTGCTTTAAGGCTGAATTATAATTTCTTCCCAAAGATAGCTTGCCCAGGAATGACCAAGGACAGCCTGGGGTTCAGAAGCAAGATGGACTCAACTACATCAGATTTCTCTTAGTATCATAATTTTGCAAAGGTGGTTTCAGGTTTGTAAAAATATTGGCTCAAACTCCATATATGCAGAGTGGGGAGGGGTAGTGCTGCCAGGCAAAATACAGGATTATCCTAAATATTGCCTGGGACATATTAGATGAAAAAAAATACTTACTCTTTATCTGTGTCCAAATTTATTGGAAATTCTGTATTTCATTTGCTAAATCTGGAAACCCTACAAGGGAATAACTCATTGCACCAATATGTCTGGCTATCCTGGGAGAAGGGGCACAAGTATTGCAGGTCATGCCTGCCTCTAATCTACTTATTTGGCTTATTCTTATGCTCACTCATCTCCCTTATTTTTTGTTGGCCCAGAACAGTCTCTCGCCCTTGATTTTTCCAAATCATCACTCAATGCAAGTTGTATAGTTTTACTGAACATTCAGAAGTGCAAAGGGATGTGGGTTTTGCCTCAGAAAATCATAGCAGTTTTTCAGTCACCCTCACCACTGTTCATTACAATTACAGTCAAGCATTAATCAGGCTGCACTTTGACATATTTCCTTGTAACTGAAAGTCACTAGATACTGACCATTTGCATCTCCATTGTTCCTATAGATAGGATTTCTGGCATTAGAATCATAAAGCTTTTGTTTATGAGTTGCTTAAGATATTTTTCACATTCTGAATTCCAGCAAAACAGCTGACATCAACCAGTCTGAAAACGCAGAGGTTCAGAATCAGCACGAGAATATAGCTTCTTCATCTCCCTGTCCCATGAATTTACCCTGCATTTTCAGCCAATCAATGACTGGCACACTTTGGCCCACTCCAAAACCCTAGCCCCAAACTCCTCCAGGAAGTAAATTTAAGGTTCCCTCCCATCTCCTCACACAGCAGCCCTACAATTAAACACCCTTCTCTGGTGCAACCCAGTGTCACCATGTATTGCCTTGCCTCATGCATTGGGCAACAAATTACGGTTATAGCCTCGTCTCTGCCCCTCAATTCTAGCTCCAGTCCCAACCCCCTAAAATCTCATACATTTCAAATTGTAGAACATTTTGAATCTAAGCTAATGCCGGGCCCACTATGCTTGCACAAAAGCTTTCATCTATGATACAAACATGTACCTAAATGAAAGGCTATTACTCTTGAGCTGCATTTCATTACCAGTGCTTAAATTAAAATATTTAATTCCCCTCTACAGAGGGGGCGAAATAAATTTTTATAAAGCTTAGAAGAGAAGACTGAAAAAGTTAGGATTGTCATCCTGAAAAAGAGCTGTCTCAGGCACAAAGGGGTCAATAGATGTACCAAAAGTTAAAATAGATGTTAGCAATTAGTTCTCCATCTCTGTTAAACCTGTATCTAGAGGAAAATAGTCAAATTATTGCACCAATAGGCCTCTTGAGCCTGTGTATACCAAAGGAATCACATTAAGAGCAATAACTCAACTATTAACATGTGCCTCCTCTCAACATAAAACTTCCAGTGACTAGTCAGTGTTATACACTCAATTTTGAAACTCCCTTAGGATGCCTCACTAATTACATCCACTGCTCCTGACAAAGGCTCTCTCCTTTGACCAAAACTTTAGTCAGGTTCCCCTGTGTCCTCTCCTTGACTAGGCTCCACCTCGGATTTCCCTCTCTGTCCTTGGAAAATCCAGTTTGAGCAAGGTCTTGCTAAGTCGGTTTAGCAAAAATCCCCTCTTCTTGGTATCTGAACACCTCAGTATCTTATCACCCTAGCCTGCCTGCCTTCAACAATGATCCACTCATGTCAGTTTAGCTACAAACCCCTTATTCTTGACGCTTCCTCATGGTAATTTTCCACCCACCTCTTCCATCTTGGTTGTAATCTCACTCGTCCTTCTCAGAGACAGAGTCGAGTCCAATCTTCCTCCCCAAAGTGAGACCCCGTTGCAGTGCTCCCAGTATTTATCTCCATGGCCCCCTTGAATAAAGTCTGCCTCACCATCTTTTTTTTTTTCTTGAGAAAGAGTCCTGCTCTGTCACCCAGGCTGGAGTGCAGTGGCACGATCTCAGCTCACTGCAACCTCCACCTCCCGGGTTCAAGTGATTCTTCTGCCTCAGCCTTTCCAGTAGCTGGGATTACAGGCCCCCACCAACACACCTGGCTAACTTTTGTATTTTTAGTAGAGACAGAATTTTGCCATGTTGGCCAGGCTGGTCTCAAACTCCTGACCTCAGGTGTTCCACCTGCTTCAGCTTCCCAAAGTGCTGGGATTATAGGTGTGAGCCACTGTCTTACTATCTTTAACAGGTATCATGACTAATTTTTTTTCCACTGTATTTTAGACACTTTACACACTAAATACAGTTGACAAAAGCATCTCCCCAGGGCCACTGCCAGTACCTTATGTGAAAATTTGGATGTTGTATAAATCTTCTTTTATTTTCTATATTTTATGATCCTTTGATATCTTGAGGACTTGCAGACCTGAAAAGAGACTGCCCCTCCCAGGGTCAGTTAATCCCTAGAGAGAGCAAATAACCTGCCTGAGAGCTCACAACTGATACACAAATAAGCCCAGGGCCAGGTGCTGGACAACTAGAAACAACCCCTGTAGCCTACAGCCTGCCAAAATTATTCAAAGCAGCCAGTCCTACTGCCACTCAGCTCCCTGCCTTGCTTCACCCAGTCCCTCTCATGAAAACCACAGCAAAGGCTCCAGCCCCTCCTTTCTCATCATTGCTTTTGTCCTTAATGAATCCTGATGCTTCTCCATGTGACACTCTGTGGTATGGAGTCATCCCTCCTTTCAGGACCTGTGTGTAACAAATTACCTTTTCAATGGCAATTGTCTCCTTATCTGCTGGCCTCACAATACCTGAGCAAAAACAAAATCCTGGGTATATTTTAAAACAGATGTCTGTGAAAAAGATGCTCTCTCTTAGGGCTCCCAGGGCAAGGTGTCCTTGAAGGATTTATTGAATGTTCTTGTCAAAGGAAACTAAATATGGCCTGAGAAGGGCTGTGTGCTTCGATATTTGAGTCTTTGTGGGTGAACTATAACCTAGCTTAATAGTCAGACAAAATTGAATACCTAACTTAATAGTATACACCTGTAACAATAGCTGAGTGTTGGCCAATCCCAGTGGCCATTTTTCAACACTCATAGACTGTTGAATGTTCAAACTGCTTTCAAATAAGGCAAACACCAGCAATGATACAATAGTTATAAACAGGCCTAGAAGAGGGTAGAGCCAGGACAGCCAGTTGTTAAACAAGCTCCACGATCCTGTTTCTTGAAGGTCTTTAGCCCTGTGTTTGATTTACCCCTGAGTTCTTTAACTTTGTTTAAGACAACACCCATTTGTTTATAAAGTAGCAGCATTTTTCTCCTAAAAAGAGAGTTTCCTTCTCTCTCTGCTGTTAGCAGATCCAGGGATCTTCTATTTTGAAGAGCCACAGCAGCTAAAGAGTTAAGCTGCTTCTGCAGAGAGAATTAGCAACCTTTCCCATGTTATCATTGAACTCCTGAGATAGCTTATAGTAAAACTGAGTAGAGGTAGTAATTCCTCCAAAGCCAGTACCAAGTCCTCCTATTATTCCATACCCCCCCGACTATGAAAGGAATAATTGGAGTTTGAGTATGGTGTGGCCTTAGCAAGAGAAGGCTCTGCACCGGAGAGTCGGTGTAAATTGTCATGGCGGGGTGGGCACTAGGAAGGAGAGGAGGGGAGCTATTAGACCAGTCCGTGGGGGCAACCTCATAGAGTCTGGTCGCAGACAGTAAAGGTAAGAGTGATAGTCTTGTTAATGCCAGGATGTAAGTTAGACTCATGGGTAGTTACTTTCTGGGGGATCTCATCAGAAGGGCAAACCTAGATCCTCTAACGGCTTGCAGGTGTACGAAGGGTCGACTCCTGGAACTTCAGTCTGTGGAGCAGAGGGCCTGTGATTTTCTTCAGGAGGTGTCCAAGGCTTCAGCTGAGTGTGGTGAATCCACGAGTCAACTCCTACCACCCTAACAGTCGCTGGGGTAGGCAGAATAACCGAAGACATCCTTCCCAAGATGGGCCTAGAGAGGGAGCGTCTGAGGGGAGAGACTTAACAGATACTAGGTCTCCAGGGCAGAACAACTCTTTCCCTTTTTTCCTAGGGTGTCCTTCAGATAAGGTCCTAAGATCTGCTTGTCTAATACGAGATCATTAGTAAGAAAGGGCTGTCCATAAAGCATCTCATAGGGGCTGAGTCGTATTTTCTGAGGAGAGTTTCGAGCCCTTAACAGTGCTATTGGTAATAGAGAAGGCCAAGGGAGGTGGGTTTCCTGTGCCAGTTTCTTTGGGTGTCTCTTAAGAACTTCATTCATCTTCTCCACTTTCCCTGAGGACTGATACCTCCAACATAGTGGAGATGATACTGTATTCCTAATGCCTTGGAAATTCCTTGGGTCAGTGCAGCTTTAAATGCAGGGCCATTATCACTTTGAAGACAGCAAGGGAGTCTGAATCTAGGGATTATTTCATTTATCAGGACTCTTATTACCTCTTGGGCATTTTCTGTTTTACAGGGGAAAACCTCAACCCAGTTTGTGTAGGTATCTACATACACTAACAGATATTGATATCCCTGAGACTTAGGCGTATGGGTAAAGTCCGTGTGCCAGTCCTTATCTGGGTAATGACCGATTCACTGTTCCCCAGGAGGAGCTTTGTGATGCGCCAAAGGATTGTTTTTCTGGCATATTTCACATCCTTTGACTATTTGTTGGACAGCCTTGAAGAGACCTTTTTCTGTAAATATAGATTTGCCCATTCAATATGTATTCTCTATGCCCATATGGAAGCTTTGATATAGGGTTTTAAGTGCTTTCCACTGGCTGGCAGCAGGTAGGAGTTCTTTTGCCTCCTCAGTAGCTAGCCATCCTGAAGGAAGAAGATTATGTCCCTGGGAGATTGCCCACTCTACCTCTTCTGATGAGTATTGAGGTCTAGTTCCCTGGAGAGGGTTTTCTCATATTAAAGGTCCTCATCAAATTCCTATTTTGTTCTAGACTCTCAGCACAATGTTATTTTCTTGCTTCCCATGAAGTCAGGCATGCACCTGTGACTGAATTTTAGGCCACAGAATATAAGCAGAAAGAATGTGCACTATTTCCAGGCCAACCCTTGTAAGAAGGGGATCTGCAGTCTGAATGCTGAAGGGGACTATGACAGTGGGGCTATAAGGTGACTGGATCCTTATGGCTCTACATGGATGATACCCAACCTCTAAGCAGAAATACCCAATAGGAGTTTAGGTGAGTACAAAACAAAATTCTACTGCATCTGAGCCCTTTTACATGTGGGAATCTATTTGCTGCTACAGCTCAGACTCTCTACTAAGACTGGTATCTGTTTCAGCAGCTTGAACCACAAGCTGATGTTCCTCCACACTTCAGCAAACACCAAAGGTCATTTTCTATTTCCTCTGGTTCTCCCACATGGAAATGGCTAAAATCCCACAGGCTGCAGAAAGCTGCTGAAGATCAAAGCTATTCCATGCCAGGTAATGCTTTTGCAAATCAGCATCTAAAGATTCTACTTCAGGGATTATGGAAAGAATACACTTTGTGATTGCTTTTAATTGGTACCTGTCACCTGCTTGATAGAATTTTATTAACCGAAGTGTAAACATTCATTGCAATCTCAGAACACAGGAATCTTAAGCAGCTTACTTACGAAATTCAATCAAAGTTCTTTTTATCTTTAGTGTTTGCTGATAACTCATTAAATGTTTCTCAATGTTACAAGTTCTGCAGCAGAAATATGTCTTGCAAATAAAAGTGATAATGTAGAGACATTAACACAGCAAAAGGGTTCAGGGTTGCTCAATACTGCACAAAGTAGTAACAACCTTTCACTACATAAGATACTGAAAACAGGAGAATAAATAGTCCTTAGATATTACTATTTAAAAAAAAATTAATAGAATCTACCAATTTTTTTGCCCACTATCCCAATGTTATCAAAGCCACATACACATCACACACACACACACACACACACACACACACACACACACACTAATATGCTTTTTTTTTTTTTTTGTAGAATTTAAGTTCTGTACATAACCCCAGGAGATTTTACAGCGACTCTAGATTCTACTGGAGATGGAAATGTTCTGAGGCCTGTAGTCCATTTAATTCTCTGGAATGCAGTTGTTCTGTAACAATCTCATTCTAGCAGGTCTGCCCACAATAAGGCAGTAACAGATCTCATTATTTACACATACTCAGTGCCTTAGGCACTGAGGTGCTAAGTGACAACATAGCCAACAAAATCTCAGTTTTTCCATTGGTTAATGTGCATCTACAAATTAGAATCAGACAAATTCTGATTTGCTGATGGAATGGAAGTCCTCACATCTAGGATTAGCTGATGGAATGGAAGTCCTCACATCTAGGCCAATTTTATACTGCCCGCACTGGCCGGTATGAGTGTTTCATGTTTCAATGGGAGGTGTTTTCTCTGAACACAGAAACCAGACATCAGAAATTCCTAATTCCTTTCTGGAATTAGGTGACCCAGTTTCACTGCTGACACTTTCCAGATATGTAGCATAGGAGGGGACATACTCAGTGAGAAGTCTCTGCTATAAGCTCCTAAGTGACCCTAAGAGAAACACTCTGAGAAATTAGTCACCACAACTTTCTGACTATTGGAAAAATCCCTTGAATGTCACAGAAGCCAATGCAATCAGAGGCCAACAAAATGGTATGGAGATTCTGTAGCTCTCAAACTCAATCACAGTTGAGTTTTTATAGCTGGCTTCATTAAAATCTGAATAAATTACCCTGTTACAATAATGCTTGTCACACTGATATGTAACTGTGACTCTACATGTCTGATCTCTGTTTAACTAAAAGATAGGCACCATCAGGGAGTCTTTCTGGGTTTTGTTCCTATGTTGTTCTCTTCTTACATCTCTTGAGATACATGGTTGGGGGTAAAGAAATGACTCAAAAATATGGGCTGGAAAAAAACATGAGCTGGACCCACTGGGTTCTTACACTGTGGCTTTGTCTAAAGCTAGTCTTGTTTGCCCAGCTCCTCCCTTGCCCAGGATAGTCGCAGAGTGGCCTGCCGCTCCTCTGCTGGCCTCATTTCTCCATGTCATCTTGGCCCCAGGGAAATTCACTCCCACTCCAGAATGCCACTATTACGGTCATCCTCCACAGCCATCAGTGCAAGTATCATCCATCTGACATTCTGTCCTTTCCATCCTGCTCAGCACCAGCTTCTACAGTTAAGGGGACACTCAGTCCTGGTGCCTCTTCTGCTACCACTATGCCACCGTCCACCAGTCAGTTTTCTCTTACTATGGGAATTAAAACTTTATGGGCAAGTGCTGTAGAGTTTAAATATTTGGAACACAAAAGAACTCCTTCATCTTTGCTGGGGATAAAGCTTAGCCTTTAGAAATGAAGGCTCATCTTCTTCAGATAATCTAATAGTTCATATCCTATTCCCCAAACCTGCTTCTTCAGTGCAACGGTTGGTCACACTTTCACATCCCATTCCATGAAGTCCTCAAAAACACATTCTGCTCAGATAGGATTTATCATCTGGTAATGCAAATTTTTATTTTTAAAGTCTCCCTGACTAGATTGGGGAAGGTTTTTGCTACTGCATATTAGTCATCTTTTTGTCCCCAGCACATAGAAAGCAGTGCCTGATACGGCAGATACCCAGTACACTCTTAATGAATGACTTTTTAAATTTTTATCAGTTTAACAGTACACATTCTTAAGCATGACGCCATAACTATTATCTCTTCCCTTTACATCATGTTCTCCTTTTCCTTCTTTCTTGTAATCGCTTCAGAGGAGCAACCACATTGGAAATTAACACCTTCTTTCTTCTGTAATATATTTCACTCTAATCAGACTTGCCAGCAGAATGACTTGGGCCAGAGCACAGCCCTGTAATTTAATGGCTAAAGTGCATCTAGCAGGTAATAGATGCCTCGAAAATTCACTTTAGCTTCCTTTAGCTTTGGTCACAACAAAATAATTAAGAGCCCTTGGCTACTCTTCCTTCTCAAGTAAATACAATGTGAATCTAGAAGATAGTAAATTAAGTTTCAAAACCAGCTGGCTGGCCTTATATCTTCTATCAGCCAACTGGTCGCCAGAGTAAATAACACTCATTTCTCTCCGTGTCAAGACTAGGTAAGTTTGGACTGCTCTGAGTATGGCTGCATGTTCTCCTTTGCTTTTGTGCCTGGGACCTCACCAATAGCTTCAGCTCTGGGTCTCAGGAAACAGACCTCATCTGGTTTACATTTCCTTTGAGCCCCACTCTACAGGCTAATGGGGAGATTTCAGATTTCTTTGCTAACACTGTGGGCTAAGTAATGAAAATCCCAATGGAGTTCAGACTTCCTCAGTATTTATATATGTCTGTGGGGGCAATTTTGAGTTAATAATCTTTTCCTGAAACCACTTTATATTTAACAATTATTTCTGGCATTATTCTCTCTTTCCCAAAGGAAATTTCCTTAAGTTTATTGCTAGCTCATACATAAAATGGTCATTCTAAAATGCTATGATATTGTTTGCCTTTTCAGTTTACTTAAACTAATTTAAAAACAGCATAAATTAGTTTACTGCAACTAATTTATAACATTTGTTATGTTTTAATATAAAGATATATTTAAAGAACAATTGGGAAATAGAAAATTCTTCAGAAGTGCTTGGTCTTAATTACCAAGTTATTTAATCTAAACAAAGCCATAAATTTCTCTGTGTTTGTTTTTCTTCCTCCATTTATTTCAACAACAAATACATTGGTTCAGTGGGATGAATTTAGTTTGGTTTAGATTCATCCTTTATCATACAACTGATACATGATTCAAAATGTTAACAACTTGGGCACCTCTGGTATTCCATATTACTTAGAAATTGGGAGTTTCTAAAAAACACTTCTCATTTAAATAACATTTATCCTATTGTAGATTGACATAGTTGGGAATTATGACCTAAATTGCTTTTGTTTCTGTGTCTTTGGCTTCGAAATTTTACCTAAGTAGCCCATATGTGACATTGCAAAGTGCTAGTGTTAACACAGGAGGAGACGCCTGGTTTATCAGAAGTAGTTTGGAGAAGTTGGTTTCTTTCCCTCTCTTCTTAAGAGTCTCTGTTGCCTTTTGATGTTCCATACCAGCCCAGTGAATGGCAGGAGTTGGGCTGCTTTTCACTTGAAGCCAGCCATCTTGTTTTGTGGGATACTCTTCATGTTCAATTACTTCTATTGCTAATGGGCTCTCTGGTCAGCCAGAGTGGTCCACAGGCAACAGGGCAAAGAAGAAAGCAACAGAGAGTGGATGAGGCCAGGGTTCTGGGACTGCCTCCACCATTTGCTTATCATGAGAAAGCAGGCTCAGCTTCTCCATCCTTCAAATAAAAGTAATAAAATGTATCTTAACAATTTCAGAGGTCTATTACAAAGTTAAAAAGTGGTGGATATATTTTTAATGCATTTAATATGCTATTATTTTAAAGATTATGCTATAAGCCTACCAGAAAAATAAACAATTTTTTAAAAAGCAATTTATAAAAATACTAACCATCAATAAACATATAAAGATGTTACCTTATATAGTGATTAAAGAAATGCAAATTAAACTGATAAAGTTTTTTCTTTTTTTTTTTTAATTGACTCATCCGGCTGATGTGGGTGGTAGAAAATGGATTTTCTTACCTATTGTTGGTGGAAGTATAATTTAGCCTAACAATAAAGGGAAACATTTTTCAAATGAATATATTTGATATACATAAGCTTTATTTAGGAATTCTACTTATAAAAATCTATTCTAAGAAGATAACCAGAAAAGTTTGCATACATCTGTGTATAATGATGTTTGGTACAATATTATTTATAATAGTGAAAAGTGTAGTTAGAATAAGCAATAAAGTTATTATCATTTTGACTGTATATAAATGATATAATGGGCAGAATTTATTTTGAGTGCATTCAAGGTAAACCGGGAATATGTTGCATTAATTGTCAAATGGATTCACCTCTTTCTCTGAAAGTAATACTTGAGAGAAGACTATAGGCTGCCTAAAAGTGCACAGGAAATGTATGAGTTTGAGTCACATTTTCAAGACCTATCTTCTTTGTTCTAGTCATTCTGTCTCATTCCATAAACTTCTCTTTTGTTAAATTAAGATCACAGCTTTCAGCAGGTTTGAAATACACTCATATGACCCCTTCTCCACTGCCAACTCACATGCATGCACATGCACACCCCATATTTTAACTACAAATGCTAAATTCAGGGGAAAATGTCAGAAAAGGTTTCCTTCCCTTAGGTTAATGGCATGCTGATATGACTTTCTGAAAGCTAAGGAGGTCCTTCCTATAGATATAAGCCTTGGCCAATAAATTTGTCATTTTTGTGTGTGTTATTATATGTTATTTCAATTGTTCACAAGTGAGGCTTAAGAGATTGTTGTGTTGGAAAAGTATCAGAAGAAAGGGAGAAGGAGTCATCAATAAACTCTAGTATTTTTCAGAGTATCTGAAACATAGCAGGTGTTCAAGAAATATTTGCTGAGTGAATAAATACTGTATCCCTTGCTAGAGACTCACATCACGAGCACAGCCCTTGCTGAGAGTAGCATCACAGCTGATAAGCCTGATTTAGAGCTGAATGCATCGCAGGCAGAATATGACTGAAAGTGACTTTTTGGAGAAATTCGCCCTACTTCACAATAACTTAAGGAGGACATGAAGCAGTACAGAATCTCCACTCTTAGGGGTTCTATATCGCCAACGCAGTTGCACCAGAGGTAGATTGTTAAATCTTTCCTTTGCCCTGAGAAACAGTGATTAAAATGAAGGGACATTAGTACTGTTCTTTATGTTTCTTGACATATTAAAGTATAAGTTCTAGAGAGATAATATACAGCATGGGAACTGTAGTTAATAATGCTATATTATATACTGGAAATTTTCTAAGAGAGTAGATCACTGCTAAGGGAGGGTTCTCACCACCCACACAGACACACACACACACACACACACACACACACACACACACAAATGGTAACTATGTGAAGAGATGGATATGTTACTTAGCATGACTACAGTATTCAGTTCACTATGCATATTTATATCAAAACATCATGTTGTATACCTTACATATAGACCATTATTATTTTAAAAATTAAAAATTTTTTAAAAGAAATACATTCTGCTTACAAAGGCTGTGGCCTATGCTTGTTCTCTGAAAGGAGGAAAAGAAGAAGTCTCTGATCATTCATGTGATGCAGAATGTAAAGAAGTCTTTTTCTCACCTCTCTTAGAGGTCATTTTCCATTCCATTTTATTCACCTCCTCCTGAGCTCATTTCCTGAGCCTACTCAATAACTCTTAAAGTGTTCCCACCAAGTCAGCATAACTACACCCATCGTGATTCACAGAGGTGACCAACTCCATTCTACAGTTTATTAAGCTATTTTCCTCAGTGATAGCCTTTGGCAGTAGGCAAAACCCAGGAATTTATATGTCTACCCTCTTTAGAAAAGACTCATTTCTTCTAAATAATCACAGTAATAAGACCTTTACAGAGCAGCCACAAAAACTACTTTTTACAGGAAAATGGAAAAATATCTTAGACTGGGTCTTCTTAACCAAATAAAAAATAATATTGAGCTAGTTATGAGGTTATTCTAGAAATGGTTGTATTTTAATTTGGTCTGCTTTGTTTGTTCACTTTCCTTCAGTTCTCCAACCTCACAGTTCATCTGTAAATGAGGAAATCTACATGTAGTTTTGTCGGCATTATGATTTGATCATACTACAAATCAGATTTGCCTAGAAAAATGTTGTTTCTATGCTATTCTATATACTAGAATCTATATAATGGTTTATATTCTTACGACTGCTCTCACCTTCCTCATACGCTGCCTCCCAGGATAGCAGGGAAATTTAAATGGTCCCGTTAATGACAAATGAGCTTACAACTGTCTCTTTCAGATAAATCTTCTGTCTTCGGCAGCCATGCTCCATGCCCCTTCTCCTTCCTGTCCCCTTCAATGGTTGTATTCTTTGTCTGCCTGTTGAGCCATTTGTCTGCTTGCTATGTGTGCATCTGTGGCCAGTGAACTTGATCTCTGTTTTCCCTTGGCGTGGATCTCCCTGCCATGACCATCTACCTATTCTCAGCCACCTCACAGTGGTGGTAAACTCCCTCTCTTGTACTAGAAGTCTTCCTAGCAGATACAGGGCCAGTTGAGGCCCACCTCTAAAAATTGAGCCTCCCTTTGCTCAAATTCACCCTTCAGTGCCATTAGTCATTTTTTGCACCTATAAATTTTACTTTAATATAGCTGCCATAGTGGTGTTGAGACCACCCTCTGAGGTGAATCCCAAGTGGGAACCAAGACAAACTCTCTCAGCTTTTGCCTTCCCTTCAGTCTTTCCAATGCAGCCCTCACCCTAATATTGTGTCACAGACTGAGGTTGGAGTAAACGGGTAGAGCACATGCCTCTCACTGTCTGTCTCCCAAAACCCTATGCTCTTTTCCTCCCCATACCCCACCAGGGTTATTACCATACCCCCTTCCTTGGAAGCGTAAATGATGAACAAGATTCAACTGAGCAGAGAATATGAATCAGGGGCTCTAAAATTATTCATTACATTAAAAATAGAGTTACCAGGTGATCCAACAATTCCACTTCTGGGCATATACCCAAAAGAATTGAAACCAGAAACTTAGATATTTGTATACTCATGTCCATAGCCACACTATTTACAATAGTTAAAAGGTGAAATAAACTCAAATGTTCATCAACAGATAAATGACTGAACAAAATATGGCATATCCATACAATGGAATATTATTCGACCTTAAAAAGGAAGAAAAATCCGACACCTGCTACAACATGGATGAACCTGGAGGGCATTATGCTAAGTGAAATAAACCAGCACAAAAAGACAAATACTATATGATTCCACCCATATGAGATACCTAGAGTAGTCAAATTTATGCAGCCAGGAAGTAGAATGATGGTTGCCAGAGACTAAGGAGTGGGGAGAATAGGGAATTACTGTTTAATGGATATAGAATTTCAGTTCTGCAAGATGAAAAGTGTCCTGGGGAGAGATGGTGGTGATGGTTGCACACTATGAGTGTACTTAATACATGAACTATACACTTAAAAATAATTAAAATGGAAAATGTCATATTATGTGTATTTTACCACAATAAAAACATTCCTCAATGTATTTATCATGCCTGTTTATATCAGCACAAAAGGTTGAACAGAAAAAAATTCTATGAGATGGCATATCTAGGAAGCACACATATATTCTAGCACTAGTAACACTAAGAACAGTGATTTAGTGATTCTCAAAAACAAACAAAAAAAAGTAGGCAGGGAAGAAAGGGATCTTGAATAAGGAGGGAAAGTCTTCTAGAAAGCCCTTCACCAGAAGGTATTCAGATTTGCTTCACTAAACAAATGCCCTGCCACCAAAGAAGGTTCATAATATTTATTGTTTCCGAAATTTGCATACAGAGCCATACTGTTGCCCAGTTCCAATGAACACAATTGGAATTCTAGTCTCTGTAAATGGTGCTCCCTGGAGTTGTGGAATCCTCCATTGTAGCCTCAATTCCTAGAATAGTACATAGTGAATAGGAAACAGTATAAGGAAGGAAGGAAGAAAAGGAGGAAGAAGAAAGAAAGGACAAAAAGAAGAAAGGAAAGAAGAAAAGGAATTATATATATAAACTCCTTCTAAGACATGGGCTATAATTCTTTTTAGCTGATAGAGTTTGTTATATTTAATAAATGTCAATTTGGCTAGGCTATGGTTTAGTTAAGCACCAGTCTAAATGTTGTGTTGCTGTACAGTTATTTTTTAGATATTCCACCTACATGAAATATGATTTACATTTAAGTCAGTAGACTTTGAGTAAAACCAATTTACCTCTATAATGTGGATGGGCCTCACCCAATCAGGTGAAGGCCTAAGAGAAAAGACAGAGGCCCCCTGAGGAAGAAGGAATTCTGCTTCCAGGCAGCTTTCAGATTTGAGACTGCCATATCAATTATTTCCTGGTTTCCAGCCTGTCATCCTGCTCTCTGGATTTCAGACTTGCCAGCCCCATGGTCATGTGAGGCAATTACTTAAAGTGTGTGTGTGCATGTGTGCACGTGTGTGCACGTGTGTGTGTGCATGTGTGCATGTGTATGTGTGTGCATGTGTGTGCACGTGTGTGTGTGTGCATGTGTGTGTATGCATGTGTGTGTGCATGCACACATTCTATTGGTTCTGTTTCTCTGGAGAACTCCAATACAGAATTTGGAACTAGTAATGGGATCTATAAATCCTCACGTGCCCTACGCCACCAGCCATGATTATGGAATTAAAGAGAGGAACCAAAATTAAGAAAACTCAACCAATGGAAAGATCAGGTTTACATTCCCATAGAACACAAATGGCCAGTTGTTTCACATCACTTGGCAACTCTTACCTATTGGTCGAAGCTACCTGGAACATGGTACTGAGAATTATTCTGAGGCCCAATCCAGGATCAGCAGGAAAACATAGTGTGATTGACGACTGGTATTTGTCCTAGGCTCGTCCTGGGTCATGCATTTGCTGTCCTTGCTTTAGATGACAGAGCTCAAAATAACTTTCTGTGGATAGAAATAAGCATAGAGAAATATCCAGGTGGCATTATACTTCATTTTAATAGGTCTCAAATATTTTCACTTCTTTGGGGTACTAGACAGCTTTATTTAAATTTGAGTATAAAATTTATTCTCTTCATCCTCCTGTCCATGTTCTCCTTTGCCCTCTCAAAGAAACTCCAAACCAAGGTGTGCAGCCTTATAAAAGGCAGAAATGGAGAAACAGCCTCTCATTCTGCCTTTCATACCAATATACTCCATTCATTCCAAGGAAGCTGCACAATTCCTTTAGTCTACCCAACCAGTGGAAAGACTCCTCAAAGCCCAAAATGCATGACTGGTCTATAAATTTAAAAATTATACTTTATATAATTGGTTTTAAATATAGCAGTCTATTTTCTTTCCCATGCCAATATATCATAATTCAGTAGTGACTTCAATCTTCAGTAAAATATTGTTGACTTGGCTCAGAAAGATTTTCATTTGAGTCTCTCTAAGAAACACCAAACATGGTGAACTGCAAAATTAAAACTGCCTATTGAAAGAGCAAGGAAGATCTTACTCTTGACATTCTAGAAATTCTTGTAGATAAAGAAATCTCCTTTTGGTTCATTCAATTAACTCACTTATTCATTTATTCATTCACTCATCAGGCTATGAGCATCAAGTATACCAAAAAAAGTATAGACTCTTTCCCAGGGTGGCAGAAGTCAAATAAGTTAACAATCAAAATACCAAATAATAAGTATTATGATAGAGTTGCTTACAGTTTTCTCTGTTAGCACAAAAAGAGGGATACCTGACTGCCTAGGAAGTGAGGAGTGAGAGAGGGTAGTATTTCATCTGCATCTTGAAAAGCAGGTAGAAGTGATCCAGTTGATGAAAACAGAGTCAAGAGCTTTAAAGAGAAGAAAATGCAAGTGCAGTCTCTAGGTCAGACAAAACACAGACTCTTCCCGGAACTGCTAGAGCTGAGGGTATTCAGGGAGAAGTGATGAGAGAAGCGACTGGGGAAGAAGGCAAGGCACCTGCAATGCCTCTCTGAAGAATCTATATGTCATGAGGAGAATGGACCTTATTCTGAAGGAGAAAGGAAGCATTGAATTGAATAAAGCAAGAAGGCGATAAAATCAATCTTGCTAGTTAGCATACTTGTCCAGATTTCTCTTTCCATACCTGCCCACCTCTCTCATTTGCATTCTAGAAGGACTACTCTGGTTTCAGTGAAGAGTATATATCAGATGGAGATTAATCTGACACCAGTTATGGATCAATTACTGTGATCACCCATGCAAGGAAAGTTGAGGGATTGAAGTAAGAGTGGAAAGGCTATAAAGCAGCAGGGGATAGATTCAGGAAATATGGATTGACAGGATTCAGCCAACAATCAAGTGAAAAGGTAGTATGACTTAAGTGAGAGAGGAAGCTATACCTGCAGGTGAAAATTATGCATCCTTAAATTGGACGTGTCATAGAGCATGTTTCTTAAAAAATGGCAACAGCAAGCAAGACTGGTATTTATATTTTAAGGTAAATAAAAATTTCAGCACCTGTCTGTTAGTTTGCTGCATTTTAGCTATACAGCAAGCAGAAGGGAAGGATGTCTGGGAGAAAGGAGAGGTCATTTCACACTGGGATGATGGGGAGCCATATCCCCAGTTACTCTGGCTCTTGCACAAGCAATTTACTATCAACCTGTGATTAACTGAGCTTGGGGGGAGCAGAAATAATGAAGCAATCACTCCAAAAAGTATCAGCGTTTGACTTTAGAAAGCACTTTTGAAATGACATGACTACAAGTCTATCTCTTATTCATGGAATTCACATTATAAACCCTATAATTAAGCCTGATGCAGAGATGTGATTTGAAAGTTGGGAACTACTGCCACAACCTGCCTCCCTGCTCAGCTCTCACAAATTGTTTCTCTTGTGTCTGCATCTGATCATAGCATACAAGTCTCTAGGCTTATAAAATTGCTATCTTCTATTCTCGCTCCTTTTAGCCCGTTCCTTTTGGTTATTTGAAAGCAGATAGTTTAGGCAGGACCAGTTACAGAATTTGCAAAGCCTAGTCATGCAAAATTAAAATGTGGGCCCCATTGCTAAGAAAGTATTAAGTTTCATAATAGCAACTGCAGGGCATTAAACCAAGTGTGGGGCCCTCTTAAGAGCTGGAACTGGTGGGACTGCACAGATCACATATTCGTGAAGCTGGCCTTGAACTTCAGCTTTGCTGTAAAACAGGTGAGCTGAGTTGTGTCACGGGCAGTGCAAAGGATGGGAAAGAAGGAGGCAGCATAGACCTATTGCCTTGTTACACATCTTGAAATAAAGAAGATACCCATTTTATTGTCTGACAGGATCAAACCAACCTGAATCTACCCATTTGTGACTAACATTAGCACTTTCCCAGTAAGCAGGTGGATTGATTATGGGTAAACAAAAGGCAACAGCTGAAAATACCATTCGCTATAGCTAATGAAAATTCTTATTTGAAAAGGAAATGATAGGTGGGTCTATCAGTTATCAAGATACATTAATTACATGAAGCGTTCTCCCAACTATGTGTGGGGTGCTTGGAGGAGGAGAATCAAGGCACACCAGCTTCCAACTACATTCTCCATGGCACTCCAACCAAGTCTGGGAGTGAGGATCAATAATGAGCCAGATCTAGGCTTCAGAGAGGGACCTCCTTCACCTCCATACCCAAAGTGAGGCCTCTGACAGTTGTGGAGTGAAATAGAAAAGATAGAGGAAAAGATACAGGGAAGGCCCTAACACTAACCTTAATCCTAATTTATCTACAGATTGGCCAGCCAGAGGAACTCCTGAAAAGGCAGAAGCTGCAGGAATCCAAAGTTTCACTTGCTGCTCAATGCATTTTCATTTAGTCCATTTATTTATCCATTAAAGTAAAACACATACACACCCAAATGCACACTCATATTTTGGGGCCCCTGCTGGGATTGGAGCACACTAAGCTTGTGATCTACATTATATAACTAATTCACCTTAGGTAGGTATATTCACATTACAAATGCTTACGATCCTAACAGCTAATCTGCTGCAATATATCTATGACCCGATTCCCATGTCCTGGGCCTAAAAGAGGTTGCCCTGAGGCTAAAGTAGATAAAAGAGGAGATCTGGAGAGATATGATGACAACCATGTCTTCTTCCCATTCCTGTGCATTTAATCCCTACGGGGGCTGTTTGGAGAGATTCTGATTACTCTCTTATAGACTGGAGCAAAGTGAAACAAAATTAAGTAGGAACTCTTAGATTTGGGAGGTAAATGTTTAGGACTGGTAGATTTGGGTGTATCTAGTACATTTTGCAGTCTAAGAGCTATTTGTAGTGTTTGAAGGGATATTTTACCAATTATACAGGGCAAAGTGGAAAAAAAGGATGATATCTATCTAGGGTTAGGAAGCACCAACTTTCCAACTGACTAGCTATGTGACTTCCAGCAATTCACTTAATCTCTTTAAAGTTCTAGCTTCCTATCTATAAAATTGGAATACAAACACCTGCTCCTAGGATAGCTCTTTGGATTTAGTGAGTTAATATATGTAAGACCCCAGGCACAGTTCCCTGAACATAACTGACACTTTAAAATAAAATGTCACTTTCCTTCTTCATTATCTTTCCTTTGGTCTTCATCCATTCTTTCTGGGATTGTCAAAAATTTGTATTTTTTCTCTGGAAAGGCATCACAGTCTTTTTTCAGAATAAAACAAGTGTAGAAGAGGTGAAACATGTTGTCTTCTAAAACCCCAGTTTCTGAATTTAAGTCCTACTAGTCCTAAACGTGTGTTCTGCTACAAAAAGTTTATATCCAATGATTTTCACTTCTTACTCTGCTGAATTGTATGACTTCTTTAATAGGAAACAAATCAACAGGAAACGTATTGATTTCCTGAGAGGCTGTTCCTTAATATACTCTTTCACTTCAGTGATGTGGAGACATTCTATACTGAAGCACATGGTCCCAACAACAGTATTCATTAACACTAGTGCCAACAACACTCTGTGCAAAGGAAGTGATTTGCAGTGTGATGTGCACATTACCTTTAGGCCATTAAAATATATTTTAGAAAATGCATAGAAATACAGTCCTACATAAAAGCAAATGCACATACACAATAAATCCAGACAACTCATAGCCTCCTGTCAGAAAGAGTGCTGTGGGTAATGGTGCTTCTGAAAAATAGAAACCAACTTGGATTACCTCAAGTAAATATAGACAACCATATAACACAGATATAACTATGCTTCACTATAAAATAATGCCTCCCACCACAACTACCATGCTGGGCCCCCAAGTAACCAGTTTATTAACTTGGAGAGATATCTGTGGCAGACACTGCTAGCTGGCTACCTAATATATATTCTCTTCTTTTTCCATGTTGATATAACCTTGATTTTATTTGGGGCAGATAGATAAACATTTTCTAACCTTTCTTAAAGCTAGAGGTGACCATGTGGTGTAGTTCTAACAAGAGTGAACAGAGATTTTTCTGGGGATTACTGAGAAAGTTTGCTTTCACAATAGAGGTGCCATCACATTTTCCTTGTTGTTTTCTCTTTCTGCAAACCTAGTAGCTAATGCTGCACAGTCATCTTGCCACCATGAGGAAAAGGCCAAGAGAATGGCAAAGACTGCAGCTTTAATATCCTTGAGCCACTGAATCCTAAGGATTGCCCCAACTTGTTTAAGCCATTGTTATTTGGGTTTTCTTCTGGAAACACTCCCAAATTGATCACCTTCTTAACTGGCCAGAAATTTCTGTTAGATTCATTTCTTTGGAGTATATTAGCACTGAACCACATAAGTGTCAATTGTCTCAAGCTTCCCGAAAGAGAGATCAACTAATTTTTTCCCATTTGCACATGAACATGAATTATATGCTAGAGGGAAACAGACTATAGTTTCTAGAGACAGAAAACCTGTGTCCAAATACTAGCCCCATGCTTATGACTTAATAGCCATTGCTGGGTTACTTTTCCTCTGAACCTCCATCGCCTTATCTGTAAAACATGTATCATAATATTTGCTGCATCCTGACTACCTTACTTGTTGAGATGATGTTTTTGAGTTTGTTTTCTAAACTGCTGAGCATCTAAACAAATGGTAATTAGTATGATAAGAAAAAAGTCATCTTCCTCATCTCTGTATCCCCAGTACCAAATACAGTGTCTGTACATAGTTGTTCATTATGCATTTGAGATAAAGGGTTAACTCTGTTTTGTTTTTCTTTTAAACAAATTAAGTAGAGGATACACTGGAAAGCAGAACCTGCCTGTCATGTGTGAGAATAGCAAATATATAGCATGCATGCCTATACCCTCCCCTTCTTCTCTAATCAGACACTATCAATCAGTCCTCCCAATGAAATGAAATTGCTCTCAACATAATGCCTTATACAGTCACTACAAATTCAACAGTGTCATGAAAACAAGTGATTATCAAACCATAAGAGAAAATGTTGGGTACTGTAATAATTGGAGGTAAAGATAAGCCAGGACTGAGCATGAGATCTTCAGAGGCAGCGCCATAATGTAAGGAACACAGTAAAATAATAGGCTCCCAATGAAAGGAAAATGACAGAGGGCACCATCCAGGAGCACAGCCATGGGATCAGGGGTGGGGTCTGGCAGTGGATGGGGAATGGCTGAGGTCCAGCAACAAGGAAGCATCTAGCCAACCTGGAGGCAGCCAGCATCTTCACTTCTTCACCTCCACCTCCTACCACTGCCACTCCACATCCTTGCTCTACCTCCCTTCTTTGTATCTCACTCTTCTTCATCATCTCAGAATTCTTTCTATCAAAGGTCAGCCTGACCCAGTAGAAATGCTTTGTAATCAGACAGAGCTGGACTTCAATCTCAGTCTTTACAGAGGAAAAGTTGAGTGAGTTGCTGAATCTCTTTATCTCTACATCTGCCAAGCAAGATAACAATGGAAACCTATAGGCTTGTGGTAAACAAGGAACACACTTATCTACGTAAAGTATATAACATGGGGTCAGGTCTATTGTTAAAGCTGTTTCTCAGCTGAAGTAGGACTCCGTTTGCCTTCGAATATCTTGGAAACATTGCTATGTCACAGAAATAAATAAGTTTCTAGAAGATTCATAATGGTTCCAAACATTTAACCCATGAAAGAAGAAGCCTACTTTGAGCAAATAATAAAGTCATAGGTCTAGTTTGAAGAAGGTACTTTGAAAATTTATTCAATGAAATTTTGCCCTTCAACGGGACCTTAACCCTATTCTCAGATAAGCAGTGGCTATCAGACATGTTACAGTTTAATAAACTTTTTAATGAAAGGACCTCCAGATTCCACTTATATTTTCCAGTGAAATTCTATCTCCTCAAATAATTTTTGAACATATGGAATTTATTTTCCCTCACACCTGGCTATATTTAATTTGTTATGAGAGGTTCCTGACTGTGTTATATGACCTATTCCCATGATGCTTGAGAGCTAAATGTGTTTCCTGCTTTCCTGAATTTCAAATAAACTGAAGAAAATAACCAATCCTTGGATACACAAATCTAATATCTTTAGCCTACACACACACACACACACACACATACACACACACACACACACACCACGTTCCTGCTATTAACTTGCAGCTTGTGGGTATGAAATAGAAGTAATAAGGATGAGGAAATTATGTACCATTTAAAAAGAATTACTTAAATTTTTCACATTGTCGTTATTCTTAAATGCTCTCATTCATTCATATAATTTATAATGTTACTGACACCTTAATAAGTTATTTATTTGATTTATCTGGGGGTTTTCTAGTAAGCTAAATACTGTGATTATTTAAACTAGCATATCAAATTTGAAAAGGAGAAATTACTTCAAAAACATTAGCCATGAAAACATAATATCCAGTTCCAATGTAGCAATATATTTTGGAAACTCTTTGGCCTATCTTAAGAATAAGGTATTCAATACTCATTTTGTAAAAGCATGACTATTCTAAATTTGTTATGATAACATGTCAACTCTATCTCACAAAGATGGTCTTACATTCCATCTCCATAATTTTTCTCTTTTTCATAATTTCAACCATTAAGTGGTATTTTATAGCACTGAAAATGCATACAGATTGCATTATATATCCAGCTTTGCAGGTGTAAAGGCAGTGCGGAATTTTGAAGAAGCACCATCTGAATACCCAGATGTGTAAAACAGCTCCTTCTACCACTTACCATGGGCAAGTTTTAAGTAAGTCCTGTTATCTCACTGGGTCCAGTGATCTCATCTATAAAATAAGGTTAATATTTTACCCATCTCAAACCAAGTTGCTGGACAGTATGATCCAGGGAAGAGCTTAAGAGTATGATCTTTGCAGTGTTAATTACTAGCCATGTAGCCTTGGATGAGTCACTTAATCTCTGGATCTCAGTGAAGACACTAAAAGGTGAAGGCTAAATTTGATGATCCCTATACTATAAGCACTTGGTATGGTCCCTAAACATGCTATGGTAAGAGCACTATATGAGTCATGTACTGTGGTTTTCTTCATTCATATACTCCAAGGACCTAGAAGACAGTCCAACACAGGAGATGCTTAAGAAATATTGTTAATTCTAACCCAGTGTTAAAATTAATTAATTTAAGCCTTTGTTATTTGGGTTTTCTTCTGAAAACACTCCCAAATTGATCATCTTCTTAACTGGCCAGAAATTTGTGTCATGTACTGTGGTTTTCTTCACTGATATATTCCAAGGACCTAGAAGACAGTCCAACACAGGAGATTCTTAAGAAATATTGTTAATTTTAACCCAGTGTTTAATTAATTTAAGCCATTGTTTTCTTCTGAAAACACTCCCAAATTGATCATCTTCTTAACTGGCCAGAAATTCTATCCCCTCAAATAATTTTTAAACATATAGAACTTATGTTTAAAATTAAAAATTTATGGAAGAACATAGATGATCAATTTGGGAGTGTATTCACTGGTTTTCATACTGTTATTAAGAACCTCCCTAAGACTGGGTAATTTAAGAAGGAAAAATGTTTAATTGACTCACAGTTCCACATGGCTGGGGAGGCCTCAGGAAACTTACAATCATAGTGAAAGGAGAAACAAACATGTCCTTTTTCACATGGCAGCAGTAGAGAAAAGTGCCAAGCAACAGGGGGAAAAGCCTATTATAAAACTATCAAGTCTCATGAGAATCCACTCACTATCATGAGAACAGCATGGGGGAACCGCCCTCATGATGCAATCACCTCCCACCAGTTCCTCTTTCATCACCTGGGAATTACAATTCAAGATGAAATTTGGGTGGGAACACAGAGTCAAACCATGTCACCCAGGTACATTCCAGGGTCACCCTGACCCATCTCACATTCTACAGAAAATTCAATGTTGTACTCAAGAATTTTACACATTTATTGAATCCTACTTCTCTCTCTCTTTCTTTCTCTCTCTCCCTCTCTCTCTCTCTCTCTCTCTCTCACACACACACACACACACACACACACACACGCACACCCCTGATTCAGATTTCTAGCTTTTGGGTACAATGTACACTATTCAGGCAACAGTTACACCAAAAGCACAGACTTAACCACTGTGCAATATATCCATGTAACAAAACCACACCTGTACCCCTTTATACAAAAATTTGAAAAGATTTCTAGCTTCTGTTGTTTCTTTCATTCCTTTATTTTCATGATTTTTTTCATTGATTATTCCCTCCCCCAAACTCCAACACCCTCAACACAGATAAACAGATGCCACTCTCATAATGAAACTACATCAGTCTTAGTCACAAGGAGGATTGAGAAGTAACGGAGATGTGCTAAATCACAGAGCTGTACACAAGATAATCTACACTTGAATGTTAAGTATTTGAGAAAGTCCCTATTGCACAGGACTGGAAAGGGGAAGTAAGGGAATCACAAGAAATAATAATGAGAACTCCTATAGAAACTATTTTGAATATACATATTCCATCATTGTTCTTCTGGTGAAAAATTATTTTAGAAGTTAGCATCAGAATCTATCTCAGATGTATATTTGTCTATCAAGGTCCATTTATTTACCATGTGTAGAGATAAAAAATTTTAAAAGCCTAAATATTTTCCAACTCTCTTTTAAGTTGAGCTCATAAATACACAACCTTCCATCAGCCAGGGCATATCAGAAACCATCTGACAATGAGTCTTGCAATCTCTCTTATGTGGATTGTGTACAACCTGTGCTAGACATCACAGGTTTCATTTCTGAAGCATTCAGCAATTTGTTTAGGAAAATGTCATTCAGAGCACCAAAAGAGCATCTGTCTAAATCCAAAAATAGTCTCCAACTCTCCATGTGTATTACCACCAGGAAAGCATACTGAAGTAATGTAACAGAGTGTTTTTCAAAGTGTTCTTTTGTAATTTAGAAGCCATTAAGTCTTAAAATGAGACTGTCAGGAGATGGAAATCAAGTAAATGTTCTTTTCAGCAAAATGGATAATTTACTATAAGAGAAATATATTATGTAATGTTCTTTTCCTTACTGTCAGGACTATTAAGAATATGTTAGGTGTGTTTATTACCAGTGATGAATGTGAACAGCCCCACTGCTGAGAGAGGCCTGCAGACATTACCTACAAGAGGGGCAGCTTGGATTTGGAAGCCCGGGATATTATGTTGGGAGTTTTCCCAAGCTCACACAAGCAGATTCAGTACTGGGCACTCACTTTTCTCTTACAGAGATCCAGACATCCAGAGCAGCATTGCTGTGACAGAAGGACCAAAATGGTCTAAAGGACCTTTACAGATGCAGAACTTGAAAAGCATCCTGGAACTCATCTGCTTCATTTCCAAAGAAACATTTTTTGTTCATAGTACCATCTTATGTGTGCACACTGTGTCTGCAAAAAAAAAAAAAGTTATTCAACAAACCATGTCTAAGGCACTGTGCTAGCTGTTCACAGGAGAGGCAGCAGAATGTGGTTAAGATTATGGACTCTGGGCCAGACTGCCTGGGTTCCACTCTTGGCTCTGTACCTACCAGCTCTGCAACCCTAGGTACACAGATTTCTCTGTGCTTCAGTTTCCATATGCGTCCATTGAGAATAATAATAACCTACATCATGAGGTAGAAAAGAGGCTTGCAGCCACATAGGCAGAACAAAAAGGTATATAGTGAGTCCCAGAAGCATCCAAGCAGTGACATGTTAGAATTAAAGTATAAACCAAGTGCCTAGGAATTCCAAGGAGGTGAAGGTTAAGGCACATTCACTTCTAGAGCACTAGCATGGTGGTAAAACAACAGATAAACAGCAAAAGGATTGTCCAAGAAGACACAGAGATGAAACCCAAAGAAAAAAATAGGGAATTTATACATCCACACATTAACTCTACTGTACTTTTCATCTGAGCTATCTCCAAACATTAAAATGTAATATTTTGATATTAAAATATTGGATATCAAAAACATTTGATATATGTAATATTACATTTATAAAATTATTACACACTCTTGGGTTCAAAACCCCAGGTAAGTTTACTCCACCAAATTTCACAATGTTAGCCAATCCACACAACCGATTGCAGATCCAAACCACTAGCAAAACAATCATTATTGACAAAGTACATATTCTTCCACAAACATCATATAAATTGCCATGAAAAAGAGTTGTATGCAAAATGCCCAACAAATCCTAATAACAGGTACATTTGTCCTGAATTCCTTTTCCATAGTTGTCACATCAAGTTCCACTCACAATATTGTTTTGATAATATTTCCCTCTCTTGGGGACCTAAAAATTCAACCCTTGATTGAGACAACCCATAAAAATTGTAGCAATAAAAAAACGAAAGGTGCAGACTTTTAAAATAGGTCTGAGAATGTCATTGTTTCCTGTAGGTAGAACTGCAATTATGTAAAACCCTGGTTAGAAGGACGGAAGCAGCTGGCATGGAAATTACCCCATTATTTATTACTGTTATTAGGTGAGATTCTTATGCTACATGACTTAGTAGAGAATAGCATCTATTTGATTGCATGGGATGAGAGTCTGGTCCATTATTATTAATTTGCCAGCTCTAGCCATTAAGTGACTGCTCCTTTGGTCTGCAAAAGGTAGCACATGAGTAACACAAAAGGGTTTTTATTTCATTCTCAGTAGCATAATGAATGCCAGCCACTGTACCAATAAGAGAGTTAGTCACCTGCTTAGATATCTTTCTGGTCTTTAAGAGCAAAGAGCACTAGGTTTATCTTGTTCCCAGGGAGAGAAAGTTTCTCCTTACCCAGATTGTTAATCAGTTCAGAACTCTGGATTGCTAGGAAAGAGACTTGTGATTGTACTGTTTGCTCTTAAAGTTTTCATCTATTTAAGGATGGCTCAGCGTATAGCATGATTTTGTAATACCTTACTTACCTGCCATTACTGACTCAGGGCATTTACTCCTTAAGTCTCTGTTAAAATGCCTGAAGATTTTATGTTTAGGGACAAAAGTTTTTGCATTTTAAACATCACTAAAAGAAATCTTCCTATAGGCCGGGCGCGGTGGCTCACGCCTGTAATCCCAGCACTGTGGGAGGCCGAGGCGGGTGGATCACGAGGTCAAGAGAACGAGACCATCCTGGTCAACATGGTGAAACCCCGTCTCTACTAAAAATACAAAAAATTAGCTGGGCATGGTGGTGCATGCCTGTAATCCCAGCTACTCAGGAGGCTGAGGCAGGAGGATTGCTTGAACCCAGGAGGCATAGGTTGCGGTGAGCCGAGATCACGCCATTGCACTCCAGCCTGGGTAACAAGAGCGAAACTCCGTCTCAAAAAAAAAAAAAGAAAAAAAAGAAATCTTCCTATAATGGCAGGCATATCTTTGTCTGGTTGTTGTTTGTGTTTTGGGGTTTTTGTTTTGTTTTATTTTGTTTTTTTGGTTTTTGTCTTTTGAGTGTGCCGAATCTAAGAGTTTTCTCGGTGACTTTTTTAGATTGGGTATTATTTTAAGCCAAAGCTGCAAAGGCTTCTGTCCAGAGCTTTGGCTCTCAGGGACACAATGGGATCCTTGTGACCTGTCTCCAAGTGAGGAATTCTAGAATCCTATCCAGGGAGCTCTTGAAACCCTTCAGTGCGGAAGACAGTTAGGGTGCCTCCTCCGCCCAGGGGTCTAGGCAGCTCTGATTGATCTCACATATTGTAAGACAGCTGCTCAGGGCAGAGTCTGCTCACAATACCACACCTCGGGACCACTGGGTCTTCTCCTGAAGGCCGTTTTCACCGGGTTCCACACTCTTCCCACAGACAGTGATTGGATTCCTCACTACCGGTGCCCAGAAACACCTTGCAGCCTCCCCACTAAGCCTGTCCTCAAGCCTCTCCTGACATCTCAACTTTTCAGACTGGTCCTCAGCACTCTTCAAGGCAAGCCATCTCCAGTGGCCTCTCCTTGTCATCACCTGCTTTGTGCTCTGCTTCTGCCTTTCCTGGCTCCTTCCAGTTGGGTCTCTACAGCCTCAGAGCCACTCCACTCTCTACCCATTCTGCCTGGGACAGAATAGAAGTGAATAGTCTTTGACCCATGGGTATATGTCAGTGGAACTCAATATTAAATTTCAAGGTCCAGGGACCTAGATGCCATTACTGGCCTCTTTAAAGACATTCCAAATCTCCCACATTTCACTGGAGCAGGGATTGACATTTCAAGGAAAAGCTCTGGAAGCCCCTGCAGTACTGAGATTACAGGCCTCCAAAATCATTGGCACTCTCTGTTTCTCTTTCTTTCTCTCTCATACACACATTCACACACACACACACACACACACACACACACACACACACACAGTGTAAGAAAATCAACCAGACTACCCTTAGCATAAGCCTTTATTAGAAAATGCCTAAAATTAGATATTTCCAAAGAAACTCATTCTAATGTGGGGAAGAAAACAGAATATTTTTTTTGATAGGCTTTAGCAGGAAAAGTGTTGGCCAAAGTGCAGCAAGTCTGGAGGATAGAAGCACTGTATTTACAGATTAGCAATCATTAGGCTAGCTGTGGTGGCTCCCACCTGCAATCCCAGCACTTTGGAAGGCCAGGGTAGGGGGATCACTTGAGGTCAGGAGTTCCAGACCCAGGCACTGGCCTACGTGGTGAAACCCCATCTCTACCAAAAAATACAAAAATTAGCAAGGTGTGGTGGTGGGCACCTATAAATTCCAACTACTAGGGAGGCTGAGGCAGGAGAATTGCTTGAACCTGGGAGGCGGAGGTTGCAGTGAGCCAAGATGGTGCCACTGCACTCCAGCCTGGGCAACAGAGCAAGACTTTGTCTCCAAAAAACAAAACAAAACAAAAAACATTAGTAGCCATTATTTGGAAATGTCTAAGAAGACATTTTATCAAGAAGAGTGGAGAGGCAGAGTTGGGAATAAGGGACAAGGCAATGTGAGGGTCACAGTGAAAAGCTGTCAAGTCCCTCGAGGTGTGTTTGTGTGTAAAATTGTGGTAAAATATACACAACATAACATTTACCATTTTCACATTTTTAAGTGTACAATGCAGTGGCATTAAGTACATTCACACCATCGTGCAACCATAACCACCACCCACCTCCAAAGCTTTTCCATCCTCTCAAACTGAAATTTCATACCTGTTAAACACTCATTCTCCATTTTCCCCTTCCCCTAGCCTGGCAACCACCATTCCAGTTTCTGCCCCTATGAACTGGACTACTCTAGGTACCTCATCTAAGTAGAATCATACAGTATTCATCCTTTTGTGTTGACTTATTTGACTTAGCATCATGTCTTCAAGGTGCATTCAACTGTCATGTGTGTCAGAGTTTCCTTAAATTTTTTTTTTGAGACAGAGTCTTGCTCTGTTGCCTAGGCTGGAGTGCAGTGGCATGATCACAACTCACTGAAGCCTCTACCTCCTGGGCACAAGCAATCCTCCCACCTCAGTCTTCCCAGTAGCTGGGACTACAGGCATGCACCACCACACTCGGCTAATTTTTTACTTTATTTTATTGTTTTGTAGAGATGAGGTCTTCCTATGTTGCCCAGGGTGATCCTTCCTTTTTAAGGCCGAATAATATTCCAGTGTGTATAAATGTCACAATTTGTTTATCCATTTATCCATGGAAAGACATTTGGGTTGTTTCTACCTTCTGGGTATTGTGAGCACTGCTTTAGAGAATCTATATATTTAACTTGATACAGACCTTTTGATGAGGGCTGGCATCAAGCTGGGAGCTTTATATATGCTTCAAAGTATCACCATAACCACCTGTTGATACAACGAAGCTGAATGTATCGTTCACAGCTATACGGGATACACTAACAGCACATTCCTGGTAGTACCTCAAAGGGAGAAGAGCAAAGTTGAGATATTTATTGAGGTTTTGAAGTCTGATTTAAAGTGGATCTTTCAACACACATGACTTAATTAGGATTGAGAAAAGATCATGATGCAGTAGTTCAAAATTACTGGGCACAGCAAAGACAGGAATTTTGAGACAAAGAGTCCAAGAGTCTTAGGATGTAAAGTATCATTTCATCCTTTCTATTGCAGTATTGATGGGTCTTTCAGAAAGTCCTGGAATAAATAATAGTTATTTGGAACTTTTATCTTTCCAGGCAAGAGTTTCCAGAAATAGTAAAGTTATGTTAATGGAAACAGTAGAACAGCAAAATCTGTTTAATATAAATAGTAAGCTGTGTAGATGGTGTTGATTCTAACACTGGTGACTTCTCCAAGAATACTGGGTAGAGGAATAGTGATCATCATTCCCCAGCCACTACCCAGGGTCACTAAGTAAGAAAGTGCCATGGATAAGATTGGTACCCAGGCAGTCATACCCGAGCCTATGCTCTTAACCACTGCTCACTATTGCCTCCAGATCCTACCCCTGCAAATCTCAGCACAAGTGATAAGGCTATATCTTTGCTAGGTCACTTGCCTTTATTCTGATTAGCTGCTATATAGAATGTAGGTCCAAAATTGAACTGCAGCCTGTGCTGAGAAGCCCTCACCCATGAACCTGCTGATTTGCTACCCTGACATAGAAACTCTCCTTCAGGAATAGCCTCCTCATCACTTGACTCCCTATATTGAACCCCAGCTCAATTCCCCACAGCTGTATACTCTCATTCCTATCATTTCCAGAATTATTGGTAATATTTGTTGTGTCATTTTTGACAATCTGTCTGGACATCTCTGATGGTCATCCCTAGAGCCAGCTTCTGCAAACACTTGATCTCCTCCCACTCCTGTGCTGCCATACACTGTGATTTTCTGTTGGTTTAGGGCTGCGATCCACAAACAACAGCCCCCAGGTAACATTTGTTTCACCACCTATTTTTGTGTGGCTTGCAACCCAAGAATAGTTTTTACAATGGTAGAGTTGAAATAAGTCAAAAGAATACGCTTTCATGACATGTTAAAATTATATGAAACTCAAATTTTCATGTTCATAAATAGTTTTATTGGAAGACAGCCACATTTACTCATTTACATATTGTCCATGGTTGCATTCAATGGTAAAGTTGAGTGGCTGCAACAGAGATCATGCAGTCCTCAAAGCCTAAAATATTGATAATCTTATGCTTTACACAAACAAATCTGCCAAGCCCTGGAGCAGGTGCTGCCTCATGCCTGAATTCAAGATAACCTGAACTTCCAGTTTCCCCACCTTCATCAGAGCAGAACAAGCTAGCTGGGCAAATGTCCAGGTCATAGGCAGTCTGCTCTCTGGAAACCTTTGGAGTCTCACCACTGTCATCACTTCTGCTGCTACACCTTGATAATCTGTTAATATCTTAAGAGGTACAGTGAGAAGCTTCCAAGGCAAGTTATAGCTGCACTGGTCAAGTCACTCCCAACCCGTGCTCCAATCCTGGGGAACTGAGAGCATCCAAGTGACAGAAGCAGGCAAGGAAGTTAATTGGATAAATGGCAAGGATAAAAATCACTCCCTCTTTCCTTTGTTTCCAGCTTCTAACATTGAGAGAGAGAGATCTTTTAATAAAATGAGATAAAAAATGTAATATTTAAACTGTACTTTTGTTAGCACCTAAGGACAAGACTGTTAACTCTTAGAAGTGACCCAGAACACTTTTATCTCCAGGGGCTCTTGCCATAGCACAATGGTTTAAGAACAACAGAGTTAAAAGAATAAAGTTGTTTTCCCGCTTTGACAGTCACTCATGTAATTGGTTATTACCAAGTTACCTGTGGCTTCCTTAGGTAGAAATTTGAACTACAGCTCTACAGATTTGGGTTACAGAATATTGGTGTTACTATAGTATTCTATATTTTTGCAGATTTGCAACCCATCTCTGCTATGATGCTTAACTGTTAAGATAGATTCCTGCACATCAAGTGTGGAAAATAAAAACCACCCAAATGAGAAAAGCTAAGTCTATTTATTCAGAGCATACCATAGATACAGAGCTATCATCACTTGTATTTTGGCAAAGAATCAAAGAACTGAGAAAGCTTTATAGCAGAAAAGAGGAAAGGCTTCAGGTATACCTTGATTGGAGGCTGTTGTTATGGGAAAGCTGTAGGCTAGTTAACCAATTAGGCATCCTGCATAATTGGTTAGGAGAACAAATCTGGCTTTCTCTAGTTAGTCTTAAATGTGGAAACAAAAATTAAAGAAGGTGTCAGATATTAATCAAGTCCTGGCCATTTTGGACCAATTATTACAGAAGTTATTGTTCAGCTTCCTGGGTTGTTACTAGAGATAGTAACTTGGCTTCCTGCATATCTGATTTATAGCAGACTAGCTTCCTGGGTTGCTTATTGTAGATAAGAGCATTGCTTTTCTGGTCAGGTGGCAGGTCAGAGTTCTATTGTCATATATGGTCTGGCAATTATTCATTTGTATAATCAGTCTCTCAAAAGCAAGATATGTATGAAAGCTTGTTTTTGTCTTGTTCTTCTTTGGGTTACATAACATGGTTCTCAACATAGTGTAGATGCTCAATACATTTGTATAAATGACTGAAAGACTTCACAGTAGATGTTCACATTAGGGGCATCTGAGCTAATTTAATTGGATAAGACACATGTCACCATGCAGAGGGAAAAAAACTGATGGAATGGACATGAGAACAGAAGGTTTTAGATATAGGGAGGACAAGACGACAAAATATCTTGTCTTTGCTTTTCAGTAATACCTTCGACACCTCCAGTTTAGGTTCTATTCCCAGAAAACTCTTCCTGGTAAAATTTAGCCCAAAGTTCAGCTTTGCTTTCTGGCCTTTTGGGCTGACCTAGAAAATTGTGCAGCAAAATGAGACCTGACTGCTAGTTTCCAGGCATTTATAGACATGAAACAGAGAAGTATAAAGCATGGAGCACAACACAGTTTGGATAAGACTAGATAAAGGAACAAAACCTTGGACGGCAGAGCGGCAGAAAGACAAAAGGACAGGGTGAAAGGTTATCTCTGGGGACAGTTCTACAGGTGAATGCTACTCAACTCAACAGCCATTCTATCTACAACCAAATACCCACAGCACCTGGCCCCCATTTATATTTCCTACCTCATTTCTTTATTGGGTAGGAAACCAACAAGCAGCCAAACTGGCTACCAAATATGCTCACATTTTTTGTTGTTTTTATCTTCTCAACTTTCCTTCATGACATCTTTACCTTGCCAACTTTAAAGTTCATCGTCTCCTTTTCAAGTTATTTCCAATTCTACCTGTCTTTCTTGACCCAGCCCAAAGCCAGATGTTTCTCTGACCAGCTAAGCTGAAAACTGCATGCCCATTCTCTCCACACGGATGACACTCATGCCATTACCATTTACTTACTAGTAGGCACTTACCGTTTGGCTTTGTTTCATTACCTTACCTTGTGCAAATGCCCATCTCTACATCTAGTCTCAAAGATTAAATAGATCCTGGCTTACAGTTTCTTGTACCAGCACAGTCTTTATATCAGAGTTTTGCACATGAAAAGGAAATAGTAAATGATGACTTATTGTGGCAATTATTAAGGGTTACCAGCACTTGAGAGATGAATTTTAACAATAAGGTTTAGCTTAAATTATTAATACAGCACACGGCTTCCCCCAAATGAGCTTATGATATTTATTTATTACATACCAAATGAATTGTTTCTATTAAAACAATGTTTCTTTCCCTCCTTAGAATTGGCTATAATTTCAGTGGTTATGGGGAAAAAACTATTGGAAGTTTTATAATTTCTCATTGAGTTAGCCTCATCTGATTTGCCGTAGAACAAAAAGTAACTAAAATATGTCACATAAGCAAATGTTTCCTGGGTTTTCACTGATCACAGTAAGGCAATTCACACCCATTAGGTTTCCTGTGTTTTACCAAATTCAGCAATATTAGCTTTAACAATAATTATAATTTAGGAAGCCATCTGCCAGTATATGTTTTGATGTAACTTTCCTCCATTGAGTCCAGTGAGCTTTGCCAAACTGTTTCCAAAAGTAGCCTGTTACTTTAATTCACTTTTAACTAGCATGATTATCATACTTTTAATTTTATCTTATTATAATTGCTCTGTTAACATAAGTAAAATTGCATTCATTGTTCTCAAAATTCTTATTTATAAAATAGGATACAATCACTTTTCCTCCCCAAAGGCTAGGATTCAACACCATTTTTCTGTTATTTTTCTTTAAAATATGGTTCGTGTTGTCACATTTATAAAATTGATTTACATAAAATTTAGTCAATTTTTACTAATTTCATATGAACTATTCTCTATGTATCTATTTATTTGTTTACACTTATTGAAATCAAACATAATCACATCTACCAAAAAATTTTACTTTTATTCTTGTTTCAAATTTCTTGGTTGATAGGTTTAATTGTCAACTAAATGAAGCAAATATTTTGGCACATGGTATCTATATATGGAGACTCACAATGGTGGCGTTTTAAAGCATAGGATAAAAATAAGTCAAGATTCCCTAAAGATTAGAATGCTTGAATGCTATAGAAAATTATTTTATCATTTTGAACTAAGGAATGAAAGGCTGTAAAGGAGGTGCTCACTCAGCCTTAGGCATCACAGAGACCAACTGAACCATCGTCACACATGTGATTAGAAACGTTCATCATCAACCACCAATTATAGCAGATGAGGATATAGAAATTAATGAGGCCAGTAGTGATAACTGCTGAACACATTTAAATGAGGTGCAGCATCTGATTCAATTGCCAGATAACTTTAAGGATTTCAATAAATTCCTTTCCTAGTTTAAAAATAAAAGTGGAAGGAAAGCACCCCAAAACTATCATGAGAGACATATTTGCAAAGAAATACCTAAAACAGAGATTTATTGTAGAGAACAGGGAGTAAAGCTTTTCGGTTTTGGTTTTGCTTAACATAAAACGTGTGTGTGTGTGTGTGTGTGTGTGTGTGTGTGTGTGTGTGTGTGTACCAAAGCTACAAAAGGCAAATGAAAATAATATAACTAAATTATGCAACTTGAAAAATGAAGCAAAGGACAGACAGACAGAAAATTTGCATAGAATACCAATTTCACTGTCCAAATGAAAAATTAGACTAGAATAACAATGCAAACAAATCCTCGTAGATAAACCCGCAGTAGATTTGTTTGTGTCAGGTCACATCTGCCGAGCCCAGAAAGCCAACTAAGGACACTATTAGTAGTAAACACCACTTTGGAGCTGCCTGTCACAAGGCCACATCAGTGAATTCCCCTTAATACGATCAGTAACTTTATTTAAAAATCAAATAACTAAAAATGAAGTCATCAACTTATATTTAAATTTTAAAAAGAGAACTAGCTTTTTACAAAAAACACTATAAAAAATGTATAAATCTACATTATTACATATGCTATACTGGATCTGCTTAAAGTACTGCATGCCTGTATTTAGAATATGTCCTACAAATAAAAATAATATTCTATAAATACAATAAAAAAGAGAGATTGGCTAGATATGTTTTGCTTAATCTGTAAAGTGAGATTTGAAATGTATGAAAAGCTGATATAAAAAGAATAACATTAACAATACTGATGTCATTGCAGCTGGCACACCTACAATATTTTAGGCCCTGAACTACGTTCTCTTCCGTCACTGTCACATGACTGGCCAGATATTGTGCAAAATTATTTAGCAGGCATATTGGTAGAAGTAAACTGAAGAAGCACTTGCTTGATGGGAAGAAGAAAGGATGAAAGAAAATGACCACAGCAAACTCGAGGTCAAACACAAAATCAAAGTTTATGATTTGGCTTTCAGTTTTATTTAAATAACTGAGAAAGAATGAAAAAGAAACACTAAAGCAAAACAAAGTAGAATGCACTCATTTGGAGCCAGGAAAATGTTTTTGAACGAATGTTTGGGCTGTAAGTGCTTAGGCTCAATTCTGGTTGCATAAGGAGTGCTACGTAAGAAAAATAACTCGATCTTGGGGGAAGAGCTCTCCTGTGTGGTGTGTTCCTCCTGTCACTGTGAGGGCTACAGTCATGGTTGTGAAACCAGCCAGCAGCTCAGGCTGCCCTGCTGCCACAGAGCTCCAAAGTCCAAGAAGTAACACCAGCAGTGTGTCAATCTTATTCATCCCAAAGCTGGCTTTATTTCTGCACTGGAGTGGATGGGGTGGGGTTTTCTATTACTGACTAGAAAGCTGAAACCCAACTTTGGGATTCCCAGAAACCCAGTTCAGAAAACCTAATTTAAACATTTCTTTAACTCACCTGCTTAACTCAGCTCCCAGCCCCTCCCCCACCAGGAATCAAGTAACTCAGAATCAGTGGGTGCAGTTTATGTCTTCCTCAATCATATAAGCCACAAATAGTTACCTGTGGGCTAATTTGGTGCCACCCCCTTCCTATAAGTCCCTAATAATGAAGCATTGGACCTGTACATGCAGGACAGGGGTCAGGAGAGCCAACAGCTGGGTGTTTAGACTTTGAGTACTAAAAAATTCATTTTCAAACCTTTTGTCTGATTTCTCTTTCCCGATAGAAGTTTTTTTCAGGATCTTTTTTTTTCCTCAGTTATTATCTATTTCTAATAAAACCTTTAGACAAATTTTCCTGTATAGCTATTCCACTGCGGGAAGCATTTATTAAGAATTTAAGTGTATATTTAGGAGTTCTTATACAAGTGAGCAGCAACTAATTTATTCAATTAATTGAACAGCTGAGAACTATAAATAGTTTTTCATGTTGTATCAATTAGGTTTTATTTTACTTATAAAAAACAAATATGCAACTTAAACTATTTTTACCTTAATGGCCTTCATTCATTCCCTTATGTAATTGAAACACCCAGTGTGTTTTGGGTTTCTTGCAAGACTGGATTCGGCAACCCAGTAATGCTGCAAAGGCTCCTGGTTCCTCCATCTCTAGGCTCTGTCTTGAAAGGCATCAGCCCCATCCTCTATCTTGCTTCTGATCCAAGGTGGCAGCTGTTATCCTGTCATCAAGACATCAAGACCTGTAGGGGCTCACTTTTCTTCCCGCAAACATAGAATCAAAGTCTTTCACTTCATGTAAGTGATCCACTTCAGTTCAGATAACTACTCTAAACCAATCACTGTTGTCAAAGGGGAAGGACTTTGCTAGGTACCTTACCCTAGTCCAGGTCAGAACTGAATGATGCAGAGTGGTAGTCATTTCCAATGGCAGGACTTGGTGATATTGGCAGGCGATGGCAAAATCTGATCATTAATCTGTTCTATTTGGTATTTGAAAAAACGACTAAGTTATCTTTTAAGAGTAGACTGAGTTAGCTTCAAATTCTTTAAAATTGATTGGGATAATGGCAGAAACAGGTGAGGGGTGAGATGTTGGTTCCCAAGGGAGACCCTGGACTTCTTATTCAAATACCTGAGATGTCAAGTAATAATAAGAAAAAAAAACAGTGAAAATGGAAGATTTGTAATCCTAATTGTAATCTGATTTTCTGCAGTAGGTCATAGAAGTTCCAACAGGCTACTGCTTGGACATGTAAGTTTTGTGAAATAGACAAGATATATCCATTAAGTAATTGTGCTTACTGGTTGGTACACACCCTCTTCTGTCCCTGAAACTGGTGGAACTAAACTGTTGAAAAGTAGACAAGTTGCACTCAGCCCAGGATGGGATTTGTATTCACTGTGCTGTGTGCAGAAGCTGCCAGCCCTAGTGACTATGGCTGGACTAGGCTATGTCTGAGTTAAGGGTGAGATAAGACAAATGCTTAGAGATATATTCAACTAAAGAATGTATACAGGGAAAGGAACAGGGCCTGGTGTTATGATCAGAAAAGAGATTGAGGCAAAACAGAAAAGGGGATGGTGGGACATGAAAAGCTGCTGTATGGGAGTGGTCTTGGGCATCCCAAAGCAACCTTCTGCTGCTTCTGCTGCTGCCAGTCAGGATTAGTTGTTAGGAGGACCTTACTTCTATCACTCTGCACTGATCATACCAGCTCACAGAGCAGGGACTGGAAGCATTCTGAACCTAGGAGGAAGGCAATGCTCAGTCTTCACTGCTATTTCTCATTGGCCCAGGCCTGGGCGTTGGCTTTGAGGTGCTGAGTCTGGGGGAGCCTTTTCCTGGCCATGATGAAGCCAGGGGTCAGTATGTGTAGACAGCGCTAAGGAGGCTACCCAGTGCAGTTACCAGGCCAACATCCATCACACAATCTCTGACAGCAGGACTAGTAGGCTGTGATACTGTATTAGTTTTCCAGGGATCCCATAACGAAGAACCACAGACTAGGTGGTATGTGGCTTAAAACAACAGAAATATATTAATTTACAGTTCTAGAGGCTAGAAGTACAAAATCAGGATGTCAGCAGGGCTGTACTCCCTCTGAAACTGGCGGAGGAACATCATTCCCTGCCTCTCTCTGGCTTCTGGTGGTTTGCTGGCAATTTTTGGTATCCTTTGACTGGCAGCTACATAACTCCAGTCTCTGCCTTCATCATCTGTTGCATGTGGTTCTCCTTGTGTCTCTGTCTTCACATGACTTTCTTCTTCTAAGGACACCAGTCATGAGGGCTAGGGACCAACCCCACTCTAATATGACCTGAACTTAATTCAGTACATGGACAACAACCCTATTTCCAAATAAGGTCACATTCTGAGGTTCTGGGGTTAGGGCTTCAACATATTTTGTTTGGGAAGGACACAATGTAATCCATAACAGATATTAATTGAAATGAAGGAATTTTAGCAAAGTAAAAAAATAATGCCTATCACATAGAAGTGAAGATATATATTTGTTCTCTGAATCTGGAATGCTGCAAAAAATGTGTATCTGTCTTATTTAAAGCTAGATCATTCAGACGTCATCAGGCTATCTTGGTTTAGTCAATAGCTCTGCAGAGAATCCCAAAGTGAAGGCTTACTAATGGCTCTTCAGAATACAGAATGTAACACTCAAGAAACTATATTCTGATGCCAAACATTTGGACCAAGTTTGGTTGGTCAAAGAAGACACAAGAGAATAGCAAAATCAAACCGAAAATCACTAGTCATGAAGCCTTTTCAAGTTCATTAGCTGTACAATAAAAAAAAGCAGTGACAATATTTGCTATCTTAATAGCATCATTAGCTTTTTTAGAAAATGGGGGGAAAAAAGTGAGGGGAAAACATGCCTAAGATTCCAGATCAAAATAAATTGTGTTTCGGTCTTTATAGGTATCTGCATATTTTTAAATAAAACTTGCCTTCCTTTTATTTATTTATTTTTGAAATATAGTCTGTTACCCAGGCTGGAGCGCAGTAGTAGTGTGATTGTAGCTCACTGCAGCCTCAACCTTCTGGGTTCGAGCAATGCTCCCACCTCAGCTTTCTCAGTAACTGGGACTACAGGCACATGCCACCACACCCAGCTAGTTTTTTGTATCTTTTGTAGATACAGTGTTTTGCAATATTGTCCGGGGTTGTCTCGAACTTGTGGGCTCAAGTGATGTACCTGCCTTGGCCTCTGGAAGTGCTGAGATTACAGGTGTGAGCCACCGCACCAGACTTGTCTTCTCTTTATGATACATAGAGATAGAGATAGACAGATAGACAGATATATAGACAGATAGATAACTCTCTCTATATACACACAATATGTACATAAAAATATTCTCCTTTTGATAACCTTGGTCAATCAAAACACAAATTCTCATGTAATGTTTAGACTCATTTTCAGTTTAAATTTCAAAATCAAATTCACAAGGGATTTAAGGGATATGTGTATATGTATGAAATAGATTAGAAATGTAAATTAAAAGACATTTTGTTTGTGAGACTAAACAGAGAAGGAATTTTTTTTTTTTTTTAATGGAGTCTCACTCTATTGCCAGGCTGGAGTGCAATGGTGTGATCTCTGCTCACTGCAACTTCCGCCTCCCAAGTTCAAGCAATTCTCCTACCTCAGCCTCCTGAGTAGCTGGGATTACAGGGGCCTGCCACCACACATCACTAATTTTTGTATTTTTAGCAGAGACGGGGTTTCACCATGTTGGCCAGGCTGGTCTTGAACTCCTGACCTTGTGTGATCTGCCTGTCTCGATCTCTCAAATTACTGGGATTACAGGCATGAGCCACGACACCTGGCCAGGAAGTTTTTTTATAACAGTAAGAGTAGCCCTGGGAAATTTAGTTATATTCAAAGGCATTGTCTGATTTGATTTTTTAAATGTCTTTATGAGAATTTATGATAAGAAATTTGATTGTTTAATATGGTATTCTTCAAAGAATACCATACTGAGAGAATACACCTAAGTGACTGGTACTGGATTTAGAGTCTGTCTTTCTACAATTCATTTAATTTTGTTTATATAAACTCTGATGTAGATTCCTGCAACAACTATAGATTCTGAAGCTGGCTCCCCAGTCATCAACACAAGTTAGGCACACCAAGCAATCTGGCCTTGAAGGAGCATAATGGCTTTAATGAGTAGGAAATCACTTAGGAATTTTGACACATGGTGATATGCTTAAGCAATTAGGCCTGTCCTTAGCTAGGAGGCTCCACTTTTAATATGACAATGAAATTGACTATGTCACTTCAACCTTCTAATGGCTTGAAGCAACTTTGCTCATTGCCCATCACTACCAGTCTGAATCTCACTTTCTAGGGAAAGCACATGGCTGCGGGCTGACTTGAATTTGTGTTCGGGATCAGCTGTAATCACATGGATGTGATTTATTGGTTTTCTATCTAGTGCTTTCTGTTTATACTGAAAATATGCAATTTGTTTTCCTCCTGAAACAATCAAAGTGAATTATTTTAAATTGATGCCTGCTTAACTCATATGGGTGGCTCAACCTGTCAATGATCCAAAAGTCACTTAAATGCATAACGCATGGCAGCCCCCTACCCACCCACCAATTATTTGGTCTAAACTGTTATTAACACTGACTTTCTTTAACCATGTCCCCACCATCTGATGTCTCTGGAAGATGCTCAGAAATATGGCAAGAGGTAGAGGAAGCGAGGCTTGGAGTTTTTATTGGTTGAGTAACCAAAAACAGTGTACCATGGTCAAATCAGCCAGAACTCTATAGACATTCTACAGATTTTAAGATTTTTAAAAGAAATAGTAATGTAAAAAATGACTTCCCTTACTATAAAGTAGAAATGCTGTCATCCACAGATGATCAACTCTGCCAAATACATCCCTATTAATTTGAGTCGCAAACATGTATTAAGCACTGTGCTGTGTACTGGCATTGCAGTGGCAGATCACACAGAACATACAATTCCTAGTCTTAGGGGCATGTGATCTAGAAATAAATATTTAGTTCCTACCTCCCACCCACTTCACTCTATCCCTTTTTTCTATCCATTGTGTGCTGTCTCATTTTTGCTTTACCTATCTTTATTTACCCTAGCTTGGTATGCAAGGAAGTTCTATATATTTAATATACTTTTTCTATTTGAAAAGATAGTGATTTGCAGATAACAGAAATAGCACCAGCCTAATCTTTCAACACAAAGCTATAGCACTACAAAAATGAATATTTTTTTTTTGCTTATAAAAGCAATATCTAATTATTGGGGGGAAAACATGGAAAATAAACAGTACAGCAAAGAAGAAATAAAATTTTATTGCAATCCTGTCTCAGAAAATCTCACTAACCTTTTCATGTATTTCCTTCCAGATTTTTACCATATCACAACTCTTTTTTACCTTATCACAATTCTTTTTTCACTTAATGTAAGATTATTTTCTATGTTTAAAATTATATTTAAAAATTATCTTATTAATAATTTACCATGTATAATTTATTTAGTCATTCTTAAAAAATTCCTATAACACAGAGTAGTCAGTTTTAAAAAGAATTTAAAAATGGCTTTATTTTTGTGCAAAGGTCCTTTTAGTAAAAGGTAAAAAAAAAGGGGGGGGGTACCTACTTTCTTTCCTTTAAGTGCCTTTTAAAAGACATCATATAAATCAAGATATATTCTTTTTTTTTCCCTTTCCTTACCATGGCATCTGTATAATGTCTATTGAAGCCCACCTCTGACATTTATGATTGTAGGTATAACACAGATGGCAGGAAAGGAGACATAGGGCAGAGAGCTAGTTCCCATCAGCCCTGGGGAGCCAATTTACTCTGTCATCATAATGGTACCTCAAGGCTCCATAGTAAACACTTGTCTAAAGTCTAAGGCATAGGATACAGAAAACGGTAAAATACAAACAAATCACTAGGTGACAGAAAGAAAAAAGGAAAAAGACAGATAAGAAAAAAAACAAGGAAGGAGGGAAGGAGGGAAGG
>NW_016107342.1:4443395-4448055 GCF_001604975.1 Cebus imitator | reverse complement strand
GAGGGAGGGAGGGAGGGAGAGAAAGACAGAGGGAGGGAGAGATGCAAGAAATAAGGGAGGGAGGTAGAAAAAAGGAAGGAAAAGAAAAGAGAGGAGGGGAAGGAAAAGGAGAGAAGGAAAAGGGGAAAGAAGGAGGAGAAGAAGTAGACATTTGCCAGCCATGACTCTAGAACCAACTTGCTGTTGTGACTTTAAGTGAAATAAATTTCTTCCAATACCTGCAGTTTCCTTCTGTATAGAATGAACACAATAATAGTACATCTTGAATAGTGTTAGTTGATTAAATGAGTAAAGTTAAATGTCTGATGCATCTTAAAAGCTAAATATAAGCCAGGTGCAGTGGCTCATGGCTGTAATCCCAGCACTTTGGAAGGCTAGGGTGGGTGGATCACTTAAGACCAGGAGTTCCAGACCAGCCCAGTCAATATGGTGAAACCCTGTCTCTACTAAAAATACAAAAATGAGCCAAGCATGGTGGTGTGCAACTGTAATCCCAGCTACTCAGGAGGCTGAGGCAGGAGAATCACTTGAACCCAGGAGGTGGAGGTTGCAGTTAGCTGAGATCACACCACTGCACTCCAGCCTAGGTGACAGAGTAAGACCCTGTCAAAAAAAAAAAAAAAAAAAACCTAAATATATGTTAACTATTAATATTATTGCCATTATGGAAAAAAATAATTTTTTCAGATGGTGTCTTGCTCTGTCACCCAAGCTGGAGTGCAGTGGCATAATCTCAGCTCACTACAACTTCCGGCTCCTGGGTTCAAGTGATTCTCTTGCCTCAGTCTCCCAAGTAGCTGGGACTGCAGGCAGGTACCACCATGCTCAGCTAAATTTTTTTGTATTTTTAGTAGACAGGATTTTATCATGTTGGCCAGGCTGGTCTCGAACTCCTGACCTCAGGTAATCTACCCACCTCAGCCTTCCAAAGTACTGGGATTGCAGGGATGAGCCATGGTGCCTGGCTGGAAATGTTTATTTTAAAACAAAACTTCAGACCTAGATTTGCCATTTTCTCTCCAAGATGAATATACCTGTACAATTCTATCAATAATCAATCAGATTGCCTTAACCAAACAATAATATAAAACTTGTGAATGACACGTGTTTTATCCATGGTCTGCTAGAACAGTCCCATAGGCATACTCATTCAGGATGGTGTTTCCTGGGCTTCATCCAGATTTCCTGGTTCAGAATCAGAAGGGAGACAATAGTGATCCAGAACTCAAGTTTCTTAAACCTATTTCTCAGGTGATACTATGCATGCCAAAGTTTGAGAAACTCTGAAACATCTTCACCTAGAAAAGTTTAAACAGAAATCCATTCCGTAAATATTGTAGCAGTTGCTGCAGCAGAGTCATAGTGAATGCTGTTTACGAAAATGTCAGTAGACAGGGTGAATTCCACATAGGCTCCTGTGAATTATTTACAGAGTAACTAGAAGAGATGCAAGAGTTTTTATATAACCTTGCTGTATATCAAAATATCTTCTGAAATTACTGCGGAAGAATTTCACCAGTCATAGACCAGCTACATATATCTACAGGCACCAACACCAATGACCACACACACACACACACACACACACACACTCACACAACTGAGAATAGTAGCCTGGATGTGATCATTATCCCTGCAACCTTCACTGATTTCACGGGGGGTAATAATCTAGCATTCTAAATAAATTATCATCCTACTTCCCCTTACTTTATAAAAAATTAAAAATCAATTCTTCCAAAAAGTATATTTCTAAATGGGAATTGTAGAATCAAAATTGCAAAACTACATAGGACATTAAAAACACTCTGGTTGTTAGTCAATATTGTTCATACTTTCTAGTTGGGCTCTGTAGCAAGACTGCCTTCCAAGTGCTGGCTCTGTTACTGTTGGGTTTAAGCTCATGATCTCAGTGCCTTAGTTTCCCAGCTGTACTGTGAGGACTACTCTACACCTATCTCACGGGGTGTTGGAAGGATTAAATGAGTCACTATGTATAAGATGTCTAGAATTTTGCTGACAGATACTAAGTACTCAGAAAATGTTTCTTATTCTCCTTACTTAATTCAACAATCTCATCTTTTATAGCTAAGAGAATTCACTGAGGACCAGAGACAAAACAATTTACCCAGGTCATATAAGAAAGCCAGAAGTAGGACCTGGATTCCAAATTCTAAGTTTAATATTTCCCAAATATGCCTTGCTGAATTCTCAGAAGATAATTCTGTTTTTGTTGCTTTATATCTAAACCTTATCCATTGTCCTGAAAACTATAAACCACCATATGAACAGTTAAAAATAACTTTGCTTCCCCATGACCATCCAAAAACTATCACCACCATCATCTCTCTGTTGATGAACAAGACAATTTCCTCAATAATTTAATTCAGAAGGAATTTGTACAAGTCTCATATCTTTAGAGCTATGAAACCACATATTGATGTTACTGAAATATAGAAGCAAAAAAAAATCAATGTGGAAAATGAATTGTGGTGTTGCCTTGCTGCAGCTCATAATTGTGTTCTTTTCATGTATGCTAATTGCTTGATCACCTATTATAGCTTGGGTCTAATTTTATTCATAGTTTTTCGTCCTTCCTCTGGGAAATGTATGGATGGTTCTGGCATGTATATTCTTCTCTTTGGAAATCCCTATGACCAACAATCCATTTAATTATTTTTAGTAATGACTTTGGTGAATGCAACAGACATACTACGATTTTATGGCTCATTCTGGATTGGTTTGTTTTGCTGTGGCTAGGTTAGAACATCATCCCCAGTGTTCTCTTTTGGCAGTGTTTTGGTAGTGCCTAAAACACACTTTGGGGATGTTCTGAGATGCATGTTAGTTTTCTTTCCCCATTCCAAAACAGTTTATGGCTTCACGCCTATTTCAGCCTCTGGGTTACCACTGCAAGAGAACCAGGGGTTGACCACTTGGCCACGTGGTGAGGCAAACAGAAATGTGTTTTTAGTATCTTTCTTCAACCTGATTTTCTCCTTGCCCTTCATTTTGGTTCCTCCTGTTTCGGTGACCCACCCAGGTCTTTTATCTCCTTAACAGATACTGTAATTTTTTCTTTATTTCCAAATACAATAAAAATTTTTTCCTATTTCTATAAATTAAGAGATTTATTATCTCTTAATTTAGATAAGATCTCTTAATTCAGATAATTTAATTAAGAGATACATTATCTCCCTTAAGGTTATGATAGTAACTAAAGCTAATTATATATGTTAATATTTAGAGCATTTAGGACAGTCCCTAGCACATAGTAAATGATATATAATATTTATTAAATACAAATTAATAACCAGGCACCATGGTGCACACCAATAGTCTCAACTGAGGAGTACAACAGCTAAGGCAGGAGCATCACTTGAGTCCAAGAATGCAAGGCCATCCTGGGCAACATGAATTCCCATCTCTAAAAATAATGTTTTAAGATAAATCTGTTAAATAATGTATAAGTCCTTTCCTTAGAATATGTGCTTGTTTCAAAACAAAGAGTTTTAATAACATAGTCCAAAGGGTAGGAATTTTTATACAAAACCACAATTTTGTTCTTTTCATGTCTTTTACAGCTTTTAGGGGCTTCCTGCATTCCTTAGCTTGTAGCCTCTTTGAAGATGGAAGACATCTTCAGAGCCATCAATGGTAGCTTGAGTCCCTTCTTCTGGGAAATGTATGGATGGTTCTGGCATGTATCTCCTTCTCTTTTGAAAACCCTATGCCCAGCAATTCATTTAGTTATTTTCAGTAGTGACTTTGGTGAAATGTTGATAATCCTAAAAATACATTTGATAGCAGTTACTTACACCAACTGTTTTAGTTCTGTGATCAGAAAGAATGCATGGCAATGGAGAAAGAATACTGCCCACTCTGTTCAGTCCACCTCTCCACTGCCACAGACTCCCGCATTTCTCTCACTCTACCTGAGCCTGGCTGTTGAAACCTTATGAGTCTTGCCCTTGCTCCATCACCACTTTCCCATACACAGTGAGCATGTCTTCCAGAAGCTCAGGTCTGGTTACACCATGATGCTTGTCTCCATGTGACAGGGGCACAAATGATGATGAGATCTTGTATCTGAGAGGGTCCTATCTTTTCTACAAGGGGATCCACAATCTCAGTGACAGTCATGGCATTAAAACATAGAATAATAATTTATCCTCTTATTCTTATTTCTTAGGTAGTTTTATATTTTGGATTATCTTATTTTCTCTTCCCTTCTTCCCCACTGCAGCAGTAGAAATAGAAATATGTACAAGATATTTTAGAAGCAGAATGAAGGAAAAAAATTATTTCTACCTGTTTGGGTTCAAGTTGGGCTTTAAACAGAAGACATGTGAGTTGAGCGCTGAAGGAGGGGTCAGATTCTGTGAGTGCCAGGTTGAGGACTTTCTAGGTAGGGGAAATTTTCAGTCTATAAGTTTGATTTCAGAAAAGACTTGTGGTAGGCAGAATAATGACCACCTCAAATAGGTCTACACCCTAATCCCTGGAACCTATGAATGTGTTATGTTACAAGGCAAAAGGGAATTAAGATTGCAGAAGGCACGCCTGTAATCCCAGCACTTTGGGAGGCCGAGGCGGGTGGATCACGAGGTCAAGAGATCGAAACCATCCTGGTCAACATGGTGAAACCCTGTCTCTACTAAAA
>NW_016107342.1:4421511-4443228 GCF_001604975.1 Cebus imitator | reverse complement strand
AAAACAAAACAAAACAAAACAAAAAAAAGATTGCAGAAGGAATTAAGGTTGCCAGTCCACTGACCTTAAAATAGAGAGATCTGCCTTGATTATGCAAGTGAGCCCAATGTAATCACAAGGGTCCTGAAAGTAGAAGAGTGAGGACTGAGAGTGATGCCATGTGAAAGGGACTCAAGCTACCATTGCTGGCTTTGAAGATGGAAGAAGAGGCTACAAGCTAAGGAATGCAGGAAGCTTCTAAAAGCTGGAAAAGACATGAAAATATATTCTCTCCTAGAGCCTCCAAAAAGAAACACAGCCCTGCTGACATCTTGATTTTAGCCTACTGCGACCCATGTGAGACTTCTGGCTTACAGAACTATAAAGACAATAAATTTGTATTATTTTATGCCACTCACTTTGTGATAATTTCTTGCCACATCTACAGAAAATCAATAAAAACACTGTTATTTAACTGAAATAAAAGTCATGTCCTCCTTGCAACACTCCTCAAGTAGAATTTATACCTGTGCAGAAAGAATAAGGAGGTAGGAGCAAAGACGTCCTTTTGTTTGGAAGTCCCTCTGCTTTGTCCCAAGCACATTTTCCACTCAAGTTGAAGTTACTTGGGTAAACATTGTGCTTTCCTTTCCTTTGGCAAGGGTAAGGCTCTGCCAGGCAGATAGACCAAATAATGTCTCTGAGTAATTTTCCAACCACAAGCTTTACCCCCACCCAAGCAACCGCTGCAAGCTCTTTATCTCAGAGGCCAAATGGACCCCCTGAGGCCAGTTCAGAAGTCTACATTCTTTCATTCCTTCCGGCTCCCCAGCATGCACTACTTGGCTGGTTTCTGACTCCCTGCTGCTTCTTGTGACTTGGGACGTGTATATTTCCTACTCCTCACTCCTATCTGGGTTTCCAGTCATTGCTTCAATATAACTTCTGGAATGGAATCAGTCATAGCCCAGCTTCCCTTCAAATACCCAGCCAGAGACAAGACATTGAGTGCAGGTAGTGACCCTAGGGAACAGGCATGGGGGCTTAGGAAGAGTGAAATGGGAAGGTGAGAAAGGAAACTCAAGGGTGTGTAGCAAGCTGATCATCATTGTGAACAACCAACCTCAATTCCCACTAACACCCAAGAGACAGAGGGAGTTGTCCCTACGGTTGTGCACACCCAAGTTTGTGCAAGCTTTGAAATGGCTCCCTGGGCAAGCTGAAGAGTGGTCCAGCTGAGGCGAGGAGATCCTAGTTGCAGCCACTTACAGCTGGTTGTCACAGCACTGGCTGGAGTAAAGAGGAAGGCCGGCCTCTCATCATGAGAGGCAAGGCATGGAGGTGCCTGACACAGGCAGCCTCCAGCATTATGACTGCTGGTCACTGACCTGTACTTCGCCCAAATCTTCATTTTTCACATTGCCTGACTCTCCCAGATCACATTCCAAACCTTTTTTCAGTGCACCATCATTGGCCTCAAGGCTTCCTTAAGGCCTTGTGTAAATGTGGCTGTCAACTAGGCCCCACAAAACACAGGAGACACTGTCCCTGCTCCTCACAACCAAATATATTGTCTGCTATGAAGTGCATGCTTATTCACAAAAACAGACTCACATCTTTCCAAGGCATCCACTTCCTCTAAACCAAGAAAATGATAAATGCAGCCACCCTACCATTGTCTTTCAATAAGAAAATGCAATAAACAGATAAAGAAAGCTTGGTACTTTTCAATGTGCCCTTTCATAGTATTTCATTGTTCTCTGTGTTTCTTTAGAGTGCTCTTAAATAAAACTATAGATTTGGTAACTCTTTTGACACAAGAGACTGAAAAAGCCATAATGTTCTTGCTCAAAGCTGTTAGCTCCTTTGGGTCTTATTGAAACGATCAAACAAGTCCAACTGAAGGATCAATTCTAATATTCTTTTTTTCTAAACATTCTCTGAAGCTAATATTTCAGGGTCTTAGCAGAGGCTAACAGCAGTAAATTGAGAGTTTATGTGAGTCCGGTGATATAGAATTATTCAACTGAGTAGCCCACCTGCGCTGACTTCCATGACCATCATCCTATTTGAAAAAGCCAACTTTGTTCCCTCTGCGTCCCTTCAGAGGGTTTCTCTGCAAATGCCTTAAGCAGCATCCTCCGGCACTGAAACGGTGGCTCCCCTGCAGCAGGCTGCTGCCATGCACAGCTTTTGATCTAACGACTCATGCCAGACCATGTGCAAAGCTGCTATGCTAATGTCTTTCCTCCGAGCATTCTGTGTCCCAAGTGGCAGGCACCATACAACATTCAGAAGCGTTTTCTTTAACTGGTACATGAAGATTGCTGTTAATTGCATGGTACATATTGATTACCTCTGCTCCTGGAGTTCGTAATTTTGCATATTGCAAGTCAAACCAAGCAAATCCTGACTTCTCACAAAGAACCAGCCTTTACATTTTTTCAGGTTTTTTTTCTTCCTTTCTTCCTGCTCTTCTCTCTCTCCCTTTGTCCTTTCTTTATGCTCTGCCTCCTCTTTTTCTTTCTTATCTCTTTCTCTATTTTTCTTTCTTCCCTAACTCTCTTGCTTCCTACCTTTCTTTCTTCCTTCTTTTATTTCGTCTTTCTCATTCTCTCCTACACGCATACACAAAACTCATAATGCTGTCTCCCTATTTCTCATTCATACATAATGAAAAACTTCCTGGTGATTAAGACAAATTCTGTTTAAAAAGCAGACATCGGATTCATCTTATATTCTTAAATGTCATTTCTAAATGTCATCAAGCATTAAATTGGATTTTATTTTTAAATACATGTTTTTGAGAGAAGAACAAAGTATTATTTATCAATTAATTAGCTGCCTGATGTGTTCAAGAAAAGTGGTGGAACATTCACTAGTAAATCTATAAAGCAAAAAATCCTTGGAGAAGCTCATGTGCTATGTAATTAGAGTTAATTAACACATTTGCTAATTGACTATTATTTAGCACTCCAGCTGCTGAGGAAAAATCCATAGGCCCATTAAATATTAATTAGAAAAAGTCTATTGTCTGATCCTGTCAGCTTCTGTATTGAGGAGATTTTACAAACACAGCTTTGTTAGACTGGGTACAGAGGAACACATAGTAAATGGCTATTGAGGAATAAGAAAATGAGAACTTCATAATAAGCACATAAGCCCTGTATTTCACTCAATTGCTTTTTCCTCATTCAACTGATTGTACTACCAAAAATACCAGAAATAACATATTCATCTTGGTTTGCAGAGCTACCTACAACCTTGATATGTATGTGGCTTCCATTGTATCAAATTCTTGGTACTTTCCTGGCAGCCTATGTGACATACCCTTTAGAAAACTAAAGAAAAACTCACCTATTAATTGTAGAAAAAAACGCTCTCCATAGCTTTTGTGCGTGTGTGTGTGTGTGTGTGTGTGTGTGATCCAAAAGATCCAATGGTATCTCTATAGCTTTTTTTTTCCTCTATAGCTTTTTAAAAACACCTTATTGAGAAATAATTCACATATCATACAATCCACCGATTTAAAGAATGTAATTCAATGCCTTGGGTATGCTACATTATTAATCTTTAAAATGTTTAAAAATTAATTCAATTTAAAACATATATATAACAAAATTTGTCAATCTAAGTATGTAATTCAGTGGCATTGCTTACATTAATAATGTTGTGTAACCTCTCCATACCTTTTATTAGATTGGCTTCAGTCTCCTTGGACTTGTGACTAAGTCACAATCTGGGAAGCCACCCACCAGCAGAAATGTATCACTGCTCAGTTGGCAGTATCGACCCTTGTGAAAGTTGTTTTCTGATCAGAAGCCACTTTCTGTAGCACGGATCCTGTTTTCTCCTGTCTTAGTTAACTCTGCCTGTAATGTTCCCAGTTGGCCAAGCAGTTGCTCTGAACAAGAGCCATATGCCCTTTCTCCTACCTCCCAGCTGAGAGTCCCTGGCAATCTCCAGTTTTGTCAAATTGCTGGACGTGTCTCCAGGTATCCCAAGATTTCATGTGACCTATGCTTCTTTTTCTCCCTATTACTTGCCACACAAAGGTCACCTCATTCTTTTTCCACAGGATGCCTAGTAAGACAACAATCACATCAAAGTAATCACAGTTAATACAGTAATTTTATTTACCAGCAATGTAGCATCCATTTTCTGGAGTTCTGCACAAGATACCCAGATAATTAACTGCTTGCTTTCTTCCTTTAGCAATCCTGGAAATACCAAACACAGGGAACAAAAAAGCTTGCACTTTCCACAGAATTCTACTAACGAGTTTAATTTGTATTAAAAGAAGACAAAATAACTTCTAGCAATATCAATTTTGTTGTAATATGAAGCTGGAATAACAATAATTAAAAATTATTTTTAAATTGTGGAAGATTTCCAACAGGTCCTAAGGCTAAATGATTCATATTATATCTTATTTAATTCATAAAAGCCACAGAGGTTATAGATTATGATATAGCTATTAGGAGGTTCAGTGTCACATGGATCCACAAATTTTTGTAGGATTTTCTTTATCCATTGTATTCATAAGTCGTAGCATCACTTTGTATTCCATAAACATACACAATCATAAATGGTCAATTTACAATAGTTTGTTTTCTGGTTCCTCTATTTAATATCTATTATCCTACAAAAGGTTTAGGAGGATGCCAGGAAAACACAGGGGAAAAAACTACACAAAATTGGTCTGGGCAATGATTATTTGGATTTGACCCCAAAAGTGCTAGCAGCCAGCAAAAACAAAAATAGACAAATAGGATTACATCAAACTAAAAAGCTTTCCATACAGAAAAAAGTAACAGTGTGAAGAAACAACCTACAAATGGGGAGAAAATATTTGCAAGTCACACATCTAGTAAGGGGTTAATATCCACATTATAGAAGGAACTCAAACAACTCTATAGCAAGACAACACAATATTTTTTAAAATGAGCAAGAGACCTGAATAGACATTTCTTAAAAACAAATACAAATGGTCAACAGATGTAAAAGATGTTCAATACCCATCAATCTTTAAGGAAATGCAAATTAAAACCCACAATGAGCTATTATCTCACATCTGTAAGAATGACTGTTATCAAAAAGACCAAAAAAATTGTGTTGGTGAGAACGTGGAAAAAAAGGGAACCCTTATACACTGCTAGTGGGAATATAAATTAGTACAGTCATTATGGAAAATGCTGGGAAGAATTCTTTAAAAAACTGAAAATAGAATTGGCAATCCCACTTCTGGGTATTTACTTAAAAGACTTGAAACCAGTTTGTCCAAGAGATATTTTCACTCTCATGTTCACTGCAACACTATTTACAACAGCGAAGTTATAGAACAAATCAAAATGCCATCAACAGATGAATGGATAAAGGAAACATGTTAATACATATACAGTGGAATACTATTCAGCCTTAAAAATCACACCACTGCACTCCAGCCTGTGTGCCAGAGTGAGACCCTGTCTCAAAAAAAAAAAAAAAAGAAGAAGAAGAAGAAAACAAATAGAATGCTATTCTGTCATTTGCAACAACAACATGGATGGAATTGGAGAATTTATACTAAGTGAAATAAGTCAAGCACAGAAACACAAATATCACATGTCCTCACTTATATGGGGAATCAAAAACAATTCAACTTAAAGAAGTAGAGAGTAGAATACTGATCACAGAGGCTGAGGGTTGGAAAAGGGGGGAATGGAGAGCTCATGGCCAAAGGACACAGTCTCAGACAAAAGGAATGAATTTTTGTTCTGTTTTGTTTTAAATCTATTGCTCAGCTTGAATATAGTTGATAATAGTGTATTAATCACTAACAGCATATTTCAAATGTTCTTACCACAAAAAAATAGGTATGAGATAATAGATATGTTAATTGACTGGATTTAATTATTCCACATTGTATTCATAAGTCATAGCATCACTTTGTACCCCATAAATATATACTATCATAAAGGATCAATTAACAATGATTTATTTAAAAGTGGCTGATACACCCATATTAGTAAATACAATATTGAAAAACCAGGGCCCCATGTACCACAGATCATCTGATTGATTAGTAAATGAAACTTCTAGTGGATAGATGCAGCAATTACATTAGTTATGAAACTATGGCTAATATGTACGTTTGCAAAAAAGTTAACAGGAAGAAAGAAATCAAACACTGTTGATTCTATCCTTGAGGTAAGACTGATCACAAATAAAGGCAGAGTGAAAAATGTCCATCTAAGGTGAGTTTTGGCATACCAGAAGGGACCACTGGCTAATCAGGACCCCTGTCCTCCCACTGGTTTATGCATGAGATTTTACTTCAGAAAGTGTTATTATAATTCCCATGTAATTGTGAATACAATAAATAGCAAGGCAGTAAGAACATTTGAAATCCTCAAAATCCTACTATTTGAGTTGGGGGCAAGGGAGCAGGATAAATGGATGGAATAGGGCGAAAATTTTGGGGGGATAAGGTTCATTCACCAGAGACCCCTCTCTTTAACTAACTATGATGCTCTGCAATGATTTCACATCTGGCTCAAGACATTCATGGAGATGTTACACATAAGTATGCATTATTGTGTCTGAAGATGATACAAAGCGGTTATTAATCAAAGTAATATATAACAAGAAAATGTTCCTACTCCCTAAAAAATCCATTTGGAATAAGCGTCAAAAAAAAAAAAATCTAAAAATGGTGTTAGAGCTCAAATCAAAGGTTTGTGCCCAGACAAAATATATCTTTACTACTAAGACTTACATCTCAAATCAGGATGCCAAGCGGCAGTAGAAGGCTTTTGGGGTATCTCCATAAACAGATTTGAGTCAAGAAACCTTATCCTTGGTGGAGGCTCTGACAGCAGAAACTAACAGTGAAACTTCTGGTATCACTGTCACAACTACAATCAGTTGAATACCAAAATCACTTGACTGGAGAAATGGTTCGTGTAAGCCACCAAGATGCAACAATGACCCAAACCATACTCCATGCCCAAATTTCACAAGGCGTGACTCTGCTATCTGCTCATCTTCCCACCAGCCTAAATACTCTTGGACATCTGCTATTCAGAGGGAACATGTTTCCTTGCCAGTATCAAATGGACCAGAAACAAATGATGACTTCCTTGTCCTTCCTCCTCTTCTTCCTTTCCTGGAATCTAAAGGAGTAGACGGAAGAGAAAGAAACAACGAAGTGCCTGATGTGACAGCTACATGCCACTGTCTCTATTTAAGTTCCATCTGTGAGGATGGGTTGATAATAGTGTATTGTACATTTCAAAATCACTAACAGAGTATATTTCAAATGTTGTCATCACAACAAATGATAAGAATGAGATAATAGATATGTTAATTGACTGGAATTAATTATTCCACATTGTAATCATAAATCATAGCATCACTTTGTACCCCATAAATATATATAAACAATCATGGTAAATAAATGGTTAATGTATAATAATTTGTGTAAAATTGATTGATATACTCACATTAGGGAATATAATATTGAAAAATGAGGGCTCCGTGTACCACAGATTATCTGGTTGATTAGTAAATGAGTAAAAATATACAATGCACTGTTATCACCATCTCTAACATCCACAACTATGATTTTGAGTGAAAAAAAGTTAAGAAGACATGAAAAGTAGATTAAGTCTAATTCTCTCTATCCCCAATACAACGTTGGTTACATACCAACCTTGTGCAACTCCCACTAAGAAAGAAAAAGAGCAAAAATAGAGATACAAGCTGGGAGCAGTGGCTCATGCCATAATCCCAGCATTTTGGGAGGCTGAAGTGGGCAGATCACCTGAGGTTAAGAATTTGAGACCTGCCTGGCCAACATAAGGAAACCTCATCTCTACTAAAATAAAAAAATTAACAAAATGTCGTGGTGCACACCTGTAATCCCAGTTACTTGGGAGGCTGAGGCAGGAGAATTACCTGAACCTGGGAGGTACAGGCTGCAGTGTACATTGTGACATTGTACTCCAGCCTGGGTGACAGAGAAAGACTCCATCTCAAAAAAAAAAAAANAAAAAAAAAAAAAAAAAAATAGAGAGATATGGTTTTAGAAAGCATAATAGGGATAAAGAAATACAGTTCCAGAGACTTGCCTCTTAAAGTTTCTGTATATTTAGTCATTCAAGAAGCAATCATCATAGAACTGGTCTTAGACAGGAACTCTCCTGGTCAGTAGAGAAAGGCAATGCTCCTCTCCCCACGTATCTATCAACAGTCACAGAATCACAACAGACGCTAGGAAGCCTTTTGAAACAAAGACTTAATGCTGTACACAGTGGCTTTTGAGAGCTGCATAGCAGCCCCAAGAGACCCTGATAAAAGAGAGATTGAAAGAGGAGCAATGGAAATGTCTGAAAGAGAATCCTCCAGGAAGGAAGATGAAATCGCAGCGGGAACTAAACTCTTCAGCAACCCAAGTAGTAGAGGATAATATTAATAGAAACTTCTAGGATAGCTTAGGTGGGGGCCTGTTCCACTTCAGCCATCCTGGGGTACATGTGCATCGTGGCAGGCAGGGGCTCTGTGCAGTGACAGACGATCTCACTAAACCCTGAAGTGATTGTGAGCGCAGCCAGCTTTGGGATGCCATTTCCCCTTCTTACCCCCTAGTGAGGGGAACACAGAGGAGTGTTCTCCTTCTTACCTCACTTCATTCCTGAGGCTGCACACTGACTGTGCAGCTCCAAAGGCAACAAGACAACAGCTGTGGCAACAGAAGCAATGCCAGCTTAGACCCCATGGCTGTGTTGGGCTTGGGTGGAGCAAAGTGTCCAAGTGGCCTTCCATGGCAATTAGTGAAGGCAAAACCCATATTTATACTTGAGTTGTCACCTATGTTTACTCCAAGAAGTGCTCTGGGAGGGTTCTCTGCAAAAGGCTAAACTTCCCACAGCTAGACAGGTAGAAGTTGGAAGCCATTTCTGTGCATTATACTCACCAGGCAATAAAACCAGAGACACAAGAACGGAGTAACAAAAGTCCTAAGAAAACTGCTGATAGATTCCATGTTATTTTTAGTGACTCCACTTAGAATCAACAAAGTGGCAAGAATGCATTCAGAAATGCTCAAATGTGTGAAAAACTCTTTTAAACTTACTGATGCCTAATTTATACTCCAAAGACCAATTGTTTCTTAGGGTTTGGCCTCATGTTTAGCATTGTGTGTGAGTTTACATTCTGTAAACAAACATCATAGAATTTTTTTTGTTACTTGAAAAGTTTAATGGCAAATGGCTTGGCATTATTTTATTCATTAAGCTTCCTATTTCCATTTGAAGTCTGAGTGTATGCAGGGATAGAGTTACTATTGTTGCCGCAATCTTTTATTCAAATAATCAGATAAATATTTCAAATGATACAGAGCGATAAAGGAAGCACTTCATTACCTCCAGGCTGAAGATTCTCACAGTGATAAAAGGAACAGAAAAAAATTGTGAAACGTGCTGCTGTTGCAAATCTAACACAACTCAAATGATTGGCCAGCTCTACAGCAAAGAGCCATTCTCGCCCCTTATTATAGAAATGGTCATTAATGTTTAATACCTGCTGGAAGAGAGAGCGGCTTTGTGAGCTGTGGGCTGGGAGACTGGTACTGTCTTCTTTCCTGATATTTACAAAGCTCCGAGGCTAAAGTGACATTTCCATTCCACTTGCTGCGGTTGTCTCTACAGCTGATTCCTTAAAGGCAGAGGAACAGGTTGTTTTTCCCATCTGCTCCAAACGTCTGATCTCCAGCCTTGGCAAATTAGTTTTCAGACAAATAAAAAATATTTTGATAGTAAATCTTTGTTTATAATATCTCCCTGGGGAGGCAGTAATCAGTGTAGAATATCAGGCTGGCCATCAGTTTAACCACAATTTGAGTATTGCAATCTGGTTGAACATAATTTCCTGCCTCTTTGTTGTTGAATATTTTCTATTTTTCTGTCTTTTGTTCTTTTGTTCAAAATCCCACCACCCAAAAAATAATAATATTTTTGAGGATTAATCATCATAAGGTAACCATAAGCATTGGAAAAAACATGGTTTTAGTTTTTTTCTCACTTACATAAGAAAATGAGTTTGAATTTATAAACCAGCATACTATTCATTGCAGTACTATAAAAACATGTAGTCTCTATATATTTGGATGACTATATCTTTGTGACTGTTATATAAATATGTACACAGTATTGCACAAATTCAAAAATTAGACCTCTTCATTTCTATTAAAAAATAAATAACTAGCATATGACTAAAGAACTATTTAGAATCATCCTAAATCAATTGAAGTGTTCATATAATTTCTATAATGTTGACTTAGCTCTGATTATAATTAAACAAACTAAACCAGTAAACTGTTCCCAATACACTAGAAAAAGCTCTTTCACATTTTGGAGACCTTTGCTTTCAGAATTCTGGAGGGCAGATAAAGGCTGCTATAAAAGATACTACGTGCACAGCGATTCACAGTGGATAGGAGTTTATGGACCAGTGAACAAAAAAGTAGGCAATAAAAAAGAGGAGAAGATGGCAATGAATCAATCAATGAAATAAATGGCATTACTGAGAAGAGAAAGAACAGTATTCACCCCATACCCCCACCCTAACCCCAATCACGCTTTTCCCTTTAAAGCAATACTGAAGGCATGAACTGCAGAAAGAAAAGAAAAGAAAAGAAAAGAAAAGAAAAGAAAAGAAAAGAAAAGAAAGAAAGAGAGAGAGAAGGAATTAAGAAGAGAGGGAAAGAAGGAGGAAGGAAGAAGGAAGAAGATGGAGGGAAGGGAGGGAGGGAAGAAAAGAAAGAAAAGGTGGATCCAGGGAATTCTAGAACTAGCCGATAGTATATCCTGGATGATGGAGTTGCTGAGAAGAATTTATATTGCTGCCTACAACTGAAATTGGGAAAGCCAACTCATGGAACTTTCCTACAAGCCATTTTTATCAGTGAGAAGAATATCCAGAAATCAGATTGTGAGTAGAGTTGGAAATATTGGCCTTTTATAAAGACACTGTCATATAAAAATATGTTAATTAAAAATGTTAACAATTTATATTTAGGCAGTCTGTGATTTAAATATTTTTTGTTTCTTTTCAACAAAAAACAAACAAAATCTTGCCCATGTTCTAAATTTCCCATTGAGTGCTTGGGGAGAAAATAAATTATCAAAAACCAATCCATTAAAGTAATTACCCAAAGAATTCCTCGAGAAAACAATAGCATCAGCAACAAAGAAGAATTGATATAGGTGATATATTAAAAATGGATATTTTAAGCTGCATATTAGTAACAGAATGCCTATAGGATGGAATACATAGAATGGAATTGAAGGGTAGCAGAATATGCCATCCCAAAATAGGCCACTTATTTGGCCTAAGTATTATTTAGAACCAAAGGTAAGATACAGAAACAGGAAAGGAAGAAACCAATATAAGAAAAGCTCTCTGCTCTCCCCCATCTACCTACAGGCAGGGCATAAATTTGCAAAGGTGCCCTTCCCCTCTCTTTCAGGAAGGACAGAAGTTAAGACATCCAAGACCATATCTAGACCCTAACCAGCCCTGATACCACACCAGAAAAGTCTACACAACAAACTTCACTAACTAGCCCTTATCTACCTTTAGTCCCCCATACATATGTCATCCCATCATTTAAATCCTAGAAGCTCAAAGTTCTTTTCCTTATTTTTGTCACTTCTCTACAATTTTATCATTTTTTATGATATATCAGCTCAATTTCTCACCAGCTCTTCAAGTTACTCATCATTGAATACTCTCATGTGTGTGCACTATGCACACATTAATAAGTTTATGTTTGTTCTTCTCTTGCTACTCTGTCTTTTCTCAGTCTAATTTACAGGGTCCCAGCCAATGAATTTTAAGTGGGCAGCAAAAAAAATACATAAAATAAAAATGATTTTTTTTCTCCCCTGCAGAATAAAAGGGCATTAATGACAGAGCAGTCATTTTGGAGAATGGAGCTGGTGGAAAAAGGAATATAAAGGAAAGAATGCACATGGGAATTGATTCAGAAGGCAAGTCCTCAGAATCAAGTTGCTGATTTGAAATGGAGGTCAAGATGAAAAGGCCAAAAATTTTCTAGGACTTTTGTATGTTATTTACATGGCTCTTATGGCACGACTCTTATTTCTATCACTCTTGTTGGAAAATAACATTTCTGCAGAGGTCCAAGGTAGCTCTATGGGTACATATAAGATAACATATTATTAAATTGTGACATAAATCCAGTGGATTAGATGTCCCTTTTTTCCAAGTCTGGGTAGCTTGCATATATTTATAACTGAAAGCTATTTTTCTTGGCTAAATGAGATGGATAGTAAAAAAATAATTTAGTGGTTTTAGGTCATTAAACTTACCCTAGTGAGTCCTCTGATTAGAAGCTTGCCAGAATTGAGGGTGATTATCTTTTTAGGGCTTAGCTTTATTTCATTTTTCTGAAAATAACCAATAAATGTGTATGAAGCAACACAAGTAAAGGTTATTTATCAAAAGTACTGCATGCAATAGTAAAAAATTGGAAATAATCCAACTTCCCATCAATAGGGAGCTGGTTAAATAAATTACCATATATATACGATGTGAAATTCTATGCAGATGTAAGAAAGAATGACAAAGCTCTTCATGGACTGATAAAGATCTCCAGGATATATCATTAAGCAAAAATAGCAAAATACAGAACAATCCATAATATGCTACATGTTGTGTGAGAAAGAGAGAAAACAATAATATATGCATACATTTACATGGTTGTGCCTAAAGGAATTCTGGACGGATACTCATAATTAATAATAGGGTTAACCACTGGTGCAGAGGAAAGTGGGGCTGTGGAGCTGATGAAGGTAAAGGCAGAACAAAACTTTTTACTGCATATCACTTTGTATTATATATTTAATCACGCAAGAGCATTCCCTATTCAAAAATTTAAAATAAATAATGAAATAAAAATGAGATACAAGCTTCAATACCCAAAATCTGTGTTTTAAATATTTCTTGTTGCTGTTTGCTGTTGCTTTATAAGTAAGAATATAACTGCTTAATTATTGCTTCCAGCCCTCTCCTTGGTAAGATGTACTGCTTTCAAACGGCCATTTACATTTTGGGGGTAGACACAGCAAGTTTTTTTTTGTTCCTTGGTTTTTTTTTTTTTTTTTTATTGTATTTTTTTATATACACACACACACACACACACACATATACATACATATATACACACACACACATATGTAAAGATATATATACATACATACATATATATATACACACACACACACATATATACACACACATATGTACAGATATATATACATACATACATATATATATACACACACACACACACTTTAAGTTCTGAGATACATGTGTAAAACGTGCAGGTTTGTTACATAGCTATACACGTGCCATTGTGATTTGCTGCATTTATCCCCCATCATCTACATTAGGTATTTCTCCTAATGCTATCCTTCCCCAATCCTCCCATCCCCTGCTATCCTTCCCCTAACCCCTCACCCCCGAAAAGCCCTGGTATGTGATGTTCCCCTGACACAGGAAGTTTTTTCCATAAACTGATGACTGTTACAATGAGTTAAAGTATTCTGGCCTTAGTAATAACCTTGCTTGCAACAGAAAACATTGGCCATGGTGAGGCCCAACTGTAACTCCATTCAGTCATCTCAGGGAAGACCCTCTCTGCTCTTGAGCAGCAGCTTAGAGCACAGGTGGCTCTGTCTTCCAAGGGAAACTCTCAAAGCAACTTTGTGAGTGTTACATATTTCATTTGTTGTCATGTGTGACATGTTGCTTATGGAAAGGTGTGTATATATTTATGGTGGCTTGTCATAGGTTTCTTAATTTTAATTTTTTTAATGGAGAAAAAAAGTCCAGTGATCTGATCAGCTAGTGTTATAGTAGCATTTTAGACCCTTGGTGGGAATTTGGTCAAAGTCTTTTACAACATCACTTTATGATTCCTGGTGCCTTCTCCCCAACTTTTCTCCTTAGAGATCCTTGTTTATATATATATTTTTTATTTTGAAACAGGGTCTTATCTGTCAACCAGCTGGAGTGCAATGGCATGATCTTGGCTCACTGCAACTTCTGCCTCCCCTGCTCAAGCAATCCTCCTCAGCCACCCATGTTCATACATTTTAAACAGGAATTATTTTGAAAAGTAAAAACCTCTTCACTTATCATTAAAGAAATAATTAGAATCTTATTACTAGGAGAGTAACCTTCCACAGTTTTTATTTGGCATCCATCTATTTTTATAATAAATTTCCCTATCAAGTGACCTCTTCCTTTGTTAACATTGATCTAGCTGGCAACTTTCAGGACCTTATAATTTAAATTGCATGGGCTGGTTTCAAGGCTATGTCAGATATATGGTGTCAGAAAACAAAGTGGAACTTATGGTATGCTATGTAAGTCAATTAGTTGGCTTTGGTTGCAAGTAACAGAAAATCCAGCTAAATTAGTTTAAGTAATAAAGGAAGTATATGGATTTACTTAAATACAAATTACAACTGCAGTTTATGTAGGGTTTATAACATCATCATCAGAATTCCATCTGTCTTTTTGTATAATTTGCCTGACTCTGCTTTCTTCTTACATCAGCTCTGTTATTTGGCTGACTTCATGCAGCAAAAATGGCAGTCACAATTTCCAGCATTATGTCCAACACCTTACCATTTGGGCTAAGTTGTACTGTAGAAAAACAACTCCCACATCTCAACGTCTCATACCAACAAAACAAATTAATTTCAATTCACTATAGATTAATTGTGTCTCCGTTTCACACAGTCTTTTTTCCAGGACTCAAGCTGATGAAGCATACCCTACTTGAGTCATTTCTAGTTTTACAGCTTAGGAGAAAGAACATGGATGGAGGTAATACATGATGGTTCTTAAAACTCCTACTCACACCTAGCATATGTCACTTCCTTATACATGTCATCGACCAAAGTAAGTCACACAGACAAGTCTGAGGACAACTGGATTAGGAAATATTATCCTACAGTATTCAAATGAGCAGAAAGCACTTTTACCCTAGCATTGCAAAGTAAGTCTTAATATTCATAGTGATCAGATTGACTAAATTTCCATGCTAAATTGTTAAATTAGCCACTGTGGCAAGAGGAACAGAAGGCTCTGATTGATTTAGCCTGAGTCACATCATTCACCCTTGATGCTGGGATTAAATTTAGCTTCTTTGTTTCCACAGGGATCCCCCGAAGAAAACTGAAGGTCTTTGAGACAAGACAGAATAAAAGGTTGCTGAGAATAAAACCCAGCATCTAGTATAATGTAGACTATGTTTAACAATGTTTACATTAAAATTTTTGAGAGGCAAACTCTCAAAAGAATGATTATTAAAAGTTTAAACAAAGGAGGATGACCATGCCACCTCTCCAGATTTGAAGCTATTTAAAAACTCCATACCTTCTTTTGGCAGCAACAACAAAATTCAAATACCTTGGCTGATGCTTCAGCTGCTCCTTCTTAACCTAAGATGTGTTTTACTGTTGATAATGACATTTTATCAAAGGGCAGACACAAAAAACTCACCTCACAGTCTCTTTAAAACTGAAATTGGGGACAAGTAAGTGGAGGAATTGAGAGACTTATTTATCATTGATAACACGTATACTTATAAAAATGGAAATATACAAACCGTTAACACATTCTTATATATGACTCACTATGCAACATATCCTAGAGAGTGTCATATGTCAATTATATTAAGTATATGATTTGGTCTTAAGCAAAGCCTATTCATCTGCAATTAATATTTTATAGTTAGTGCTTAAAGATTGTTAAATCTTTAACCTTAAGTCTTCAGAATGATTTGTCAGTTAATTATACACGGATGTTTAACTTCACCAAGGAGTTAGGCTGATGTGATTTTATCTTAGTTGCTATTTTTAAATTGACCCATATAGTGTGTGTGTGTGTGTGTGTGTGTGTGTGTGTGTGTGTGTGTACATACACAAACACACATGTATATACACACATAGATATATATGAATCAATGGTTCTTATATTCTCTTTGTGGCAGATGCAGAGATTCAGCCCCGATACCAACTCAAGTCAAGGTATGAAGAGGTCTCAAAGTCCAAGGAGAAATAATTACAAATTCAGTTCTATGATCTGTAATCCTGATTGAATAAAACTCAGTCTGCCCATCCCCCACCTAGCTGAGTATTCCCAAAGAAAAGTCCTATTTAGGACTAGGTATGGTAGACTAAAATGTTAATATCAAAGCAAATGAATTGCAATGTCTGTTATATAATAAGGGCCCTGTCACCCTGAGAGCTTCTCTTCCCACGTGAACACGAAGTAGAGAAATCAGCAGCTTTGGTAGCTGTGGCAACCACGCCGCCAAGCCTGAAGAGCAAATGTTCCCTGTGCAGGTTTTGTGCCCCTCTGGCGCTTTGTAGATTCTGCTAATGTTAAAGCCTCCAGATTCTCGACTTGCTGAATTCATCCAGCAGGGAAAATTAGAGCTGTGATCACGAAACAAAAGGAGGCTTGCTTTGTGTCTGACAAAAGTAGGAAAACACCCTTCACTTAAAGCAGAAATGATTTTAATGGCCATCTACAACAGCATCGCAGATAATAGAATTTAAACAAATAATATGCATGTTATATATTTGCTAAGAATACAGGGCCAGCTTACTAAGGCTAACCAACAGCTGTGTTAGTAACTCCCAAAGCTTGCAAATTTAGGATAAACATTAAAACATCTATATGTTATATAGAACCAGAATTGTATGCCATGTCAGAGTATGTAGTGGATATGTGTTGAAGATTATAATCAGGGAGTCTAGCATCAGATTCCAAATAAACCTATAGGAATTGTTCAATAGAACAAACATTGTGTTTATAAATAAACATGTTTTGCATTTATTTTTATCTTTTATATATTTTAAAAATTTTTAATCTTTTCTACCTATTTCTAGAAAAATAATAAAGAGTATAAGACAAAGTAAAAAGGAAATACTCTTCTGCCTAAGAGGTGTATCTAGATTTGTCAAAAATTTACAGTTTACTTACCTCACTACTGCTCAGGAAAGCAAAGAAGGCACTTGTCTTAGTCCCTGTGACATATACATGTACATGAGGCTTCCATTTCCATGTAGCTGCAGCTTCTCTTCTTCCCTACTGTCAGAATCCCTAGATTTGGGGAAAAAGTGACATGAAAGTCTTAAAATTATATTTCCCAGCTTCCCTTGCAGAAAATGGTGGCCCCACATTGGGTGGCTCTTAAAAATACAAGGAAACATATGAAGACAACTAAATAATCTTGGGGATGGTGATGACTTTTTAGGTATGACATGAAAGAAAGAATTGATGAGTTGGACTTTATTAAAATTAAAAACATTCTGCTCTATGAAAGACAATGTCAAGAGAATGAGAAGGCAAGCCACAAATTGGGAAAAAATATTTGGAAAAGACACCTAGTAAAAGACTATTAACCAAAATATACAAAGAAGTCTTAAAATGCAACAAATAATCTGATGAGAAAATGGACCAAAGACCTTAACAAACACCTCACTTAAGAAGATATACAGATGACAAATACGCATATGAAAAGATGTTCCACGTCATATGTTATCAGGGAAAGGCAAATTAAAACAATGATGATATACTACTACATGCCTATTAGAGTGGCCAAAATCTGGAACACTGATAACACCAAATGCTGGTGAAGATATGGAGCAACAGAAACTCCATTCTTTCTGATAGAATAAAAAATGGTATAGCCACATTGAAAGTCAGTTTGGCAGCTTCTTACAAAACTAAATACACTCATCATGCCATATGATCTAGCAATCATAGTCCTTGGTATTTATCCAAAGGAATTGAAAACTGAAGTCTACACAAAACCTGCACACTAATGTTTACAGTAGCTTTATTTATAATTGCTGAAACTTGAAAGCAACTAAGATAATCTTAGGTTTTACATAAGTAGATAAATCAGTAAGTAAACTGTGGTATATCTAGAAAATGGAGTATTATCCTATGCTAAAAAGAAATGAGATATCAAGCCATAAAAAGATATGGAGGAACCTTAAATGTTTATTATTAAGTGAAAGCAATTAGAAATAGCTGTATAATTATAGCTATATGACATCCTTGAAAATGCCAAACTATGGAGACAGTAAAAAGATCAGTGTTGCTAGGGGTTGCGTTGGAGGAGGGATGAACAGGCAGTGCACAGAAGATTTTCAGGACAGTTAAAATACTCATGATATTACAATGGTGGATCTATGTCAGTATACATTTGTCCAAACTCATTGATTGTACACCACCAAGACTGAGCCCTAATGTAAGCGAGGGACTTTGGGTGATAATGACATGCCAATGCAGGTCATCAATTATAACAAACGTACCCCTGTGGAGAGGGATGTTGCTAATGGGGGAGGCCACGCCTGTGCCGGGACAGGGAATATATAGGAAATCTCCATATCTCCCTCCTCAACCTAAAACTGCCCTAGGAAAATTTTTAAATTAATTTTTTAAAAGTAGGCTGACTGTTTATGTTCTTCCTTTTTCTTCTTGGAACTATAGCAGTACTTTATACTGTAAGGTAGAGAACCAGACCACATGGACGGCAGAATGAAGAGCCACAAGGAGCCACTGTGACACTGGTGCTCTCCCTACTTCCTATCATCTCCTTATATGGGAAAAAAATACATGTGATGTTCAGGTCATTATATTCATAGGTCTTATAAGTGACCAAATGAACAAAACAACCAGAGGAAGCTAAAAGAGTCACTGCTTTTAGAAGGGCTATAGAATGATTTAATTATCAAAGAAGAATTCATGAAGGAGACATGAATAGGCTAGATCTTGAAGAGATGTAGGACTTACCTTAATAGAAAGTAAGAGGATGAAGATGAAGGTACCAAATGGACACTAAAACTCAGGGGCAGAATGTAAGCAGTAGAGGAAGTGCAGGTGTCAGGATGCAATGTGAAGAGATTTGGTGAAACCGGTGATTTTAGATGAATGCTGGCAGGGAGATAACTTATGGAGAGACAGACAAAATAAACATGGGGAAACTGCACTAAGCTGCCTTTCCAAAAATTAGGTGAGAACCAACTTTATTATAGTTTCAGTTTGACCAAATGGAAGAAAAGGTCAAAATAGAATTATGCATGCTTTACTCTCAAAGTTCAAGGCAGAGGGATCTGCAGTGATGTTCATCAAAGGAAAGACTCCACTTAAAAATAAAACAAAAGGTAATTAGAGGTAGAATCTCAAGCGGTCTAGTTTTCTATGCCTTGGCAGAAAGGCGGGAAGAATTTGGGAAGGATCTGTGAGGCAGATCTAGAGGTACTAACAGAAAAATTTTTAGTATGTATCACAAGATTACCATGAGTCTGAGCATTCCAGAGGGATTTTGAGTACTACTGCCGTAGAGGTTCTCCCATGAACATTGAGCAGTTAATTGGGTAGTAAGTCACGTAGCTACATATCTATTCCACCTGGTCCACCCCTCAGCATCACTGCCTTGGTCTGGGAAAAGGCAGAAGTATACTCTTAGAGTGCCCTGTGGGAGGTGGTCTGCTCTTACTGGGCCCACCTAAAGAAAGGAGTAGAACAGGAAGTCAGCACCATGGTTATAGTAAGCAGTGTTTAATCTAAGGGAACAAGCAAACAAACAAACAAAAAGTGAAAAATTAATGATACCAAAAAATTATGTCAAACATTTAACAGTTGCAGCACTGTACTGATATTACATAAATGTTGAGGTGCCTAAAAAATTTAGAGTAATCTTAGGGCCTTCTGTCTTTCTACATGATAGAATTATAATTATTTGCAACATTTATTATCAACAGAATAGCTAGGTATTAGTTAAATGAAGTAGAAAGAGAAATGATTTCCATAAATGTGCCCCAACCATTGAGAGTTTGCAAGCCAAAAACCTAAAACTTTAAAGTTGGACAAATATGGCTACAAGAAATCCCGGATTCCTATCTACATATTAGTTAGTACAGAGAAGACGATCATTAAGCATTACTGAAAAAAAGGAAGATTAAAAATAAATTATTAAATGAACTCTTCTTTTTCTTAAATTTTTACAGTAATTTCCACTCTCTTTTTGAAACTCATTTTTGCCTTTTTTAAAACTCTCCTCCAAATCACATTTTCTGGTTAAATTTCACTAGAGCAGGAAGCAAGGTAAGTTCTAGTTTGATAAGTAATATTTTGCATGAATAGCTACAGTACAGATCATCTGCCTATCTAAAGCTAATGTTCACTATATAAGAGGCAGCATTTAGATAAGCAATATAAACTTGTGGCATAATAATTATATAATGTTTTAGTCCCAAACAAAAATGTTATTAAATGCAAAGCATTATAAATTGGGATATTATGAAGTAAATGCAGAACCCAGAGGTTCTATGCATACGTGTATATATGTATTTGTGTATTTGTTGGGGGGCGGGATGTATACTATATATACATGTATATGTATATATATATTTCTACATATATATACGTAGAAAATGATTCAGAAACTAGGAAATGGATTATTTTAATAATAGCAGAATACACTGCATATTTGGAGATTCTTCAGCCTGGGTCAGATCTATGTAAGAGACTCAAATCTGTCCCTGTGTTTCTTTGCTTTCAATCTCTTCTCATGTTTCAGTCACTGAATGAATGACTAGTGAAACTCTTGTCCCAGATGGCCCATGTTGAGTGGGTCAAACCTTCAGCAGTCAAACTTTAATTCCCCAGAGGCAATGTGCAAATAAAAAAGCATATATGAATAGCCAAAACCACACCAAATAATTCCAGCAACATTTTTTCTTGACTATGCCAAGCTAATTACCCTAAAAATATTTTACTCCTTCAAAATCTGAAACTTATTAATGAATGAATATCAGGAATCTAAACAATGACTTTTGGACATATATATATGTGATAACTCCCCACTTTCAAATGTAACATTATAAAACATATAGACACACCCATCAGTTTTAAAGGAATAATATTGAAGTAATCAAGTAGAAATTTTAAAAAATAAACATCAGGGAAACAAAAGTAAATATCCAAAGCAAAATTGGAATTTTATTAACTATGCAGCTTATATTTTAAATTTTTTTTAATTTGTAACATATTCACATAGTTCAACATTTTTTTAATTAAAATGCTTAAAAAAAAAAAAAAACCCTCTCATTTCTCCCCAGCTCCTGCTTTTCATCTGCTCAGGATCAACTGGCTGGTTTCCATTTCTCCTCTAGTTCCAGTGAAATCCTGTGAGATTAATGGGCAAAATAGAAAGTCACAAAACAGATGTGTGTGTAAACATATACACACACATATATATATAAATTTAATGCAAGATATAGAAGACTTTTTAAATAGTGGGGGGGGGGGAATTGATTATTCAGTAAATATCATTCTGTCCAATAGCTATATGTCTGGGGAGGAAGTTATTTGCATTTTATAGCATAGAAATGTGAATTAATGACTATATTCCAGGTGAATTATAGGTATAAACCTTAAAACAATAAAATTAGCAGCAGTAAGTATAGTATAATTTTTATATCACCCTAGGGTTAGAAAGAATATTGAGAAAAAAGCCAAGGAGCTAGATGGAAAAGACTACCAAAACTGACTACTTAAAAGTTTATCTATTCAGGAATAAACTCTACAACAAAAGTCAAATAGCAGAAAGTACATATCATTGTGTGCGTGTGTGTGTTT
>NW_016107342.1:4417094-4420851 GCF_001604975.1 Cebus imitator | reverse complement strand
AAAAAAAAAAAAAAAAAAAAAAAAAAAAAAAAAAAAAAAAAAGACTTGATCAATCAAAGATAACATTAATATAGAGTGTAATATAGTAAGGAAATCTTCAAGTTTATATCTTGCAGGAAGAAACAAATAATATATACATATATGTATTAAGAAGGAATAATATATACATATATGTATTAAGAAGGAGAAAATTTTATGTTCCAGAATTCCAAAGGAGCTAAGAAAAAAAGCCAAGCTGGCAAGGACCACCCCCACACCCACTGCTACCTTGCCCCACCTTCCTCCACTGCCCAAGAGAAGCAGTTGGCTTAAAAGCCGTACTACACTTTTAAAGTGAGTTCCAGATGACAAGGAGCATCAGACCGAAGGCACCCGGACGTCGGCACGTAATAGAGCTGGAAAAGTGGAGCTAGTGATGGCAGAAGACCAAGTGAGGAGTGAGAAGCAATGATATCATTTATTATGACTTCTCCTTTCTTCAATGACATTTTGAAACTCAGGAATTTGGAGTATGATTGGCTTTTTGGAGGAAAACACTGAAGGGGGAATATAGTTTGCACACATTGTGAAAACATAAAGAACACGTGGGGAAGCTTTGAATTGCCACAGATTCTAAAACTGGAGTTTGGGGCAAGTTGATTCAGATTCCTAACAGTCAGAAAATCTCTAGTTTTAAATTTTAAAAAAAGAAAGATTATATGTGTGTGTTGTATATGCATGTGAGTATATGCACACACTTAATACAGTGTGATTTGTTATGATACTGTTTTACTATATCACCTTCCAGCTTGGAAACACTGTTTCCTTCCAGCTTGGAAACAGTGTTATATTTCAAAAACTAAACACACACATATTTTGTACAGCAAAAAGCAGTTACTACTTGTTTTTACTCATGACTGGTCATCTATTTTTATGAATTGAATATTTTGCTGCTATATTTGTCCATATGGACTGCTATCACAAAATACTTTAGGCTGAGTAAACTTATAGACAACTTTATTGCTTAAATTTCTTATGGAGAAATTTATTGCTCACAGTTCTGGAGGCTGAGGCATCCAAGCTTAAGGTCATGGCAAATTTGGTGTCTTGTGAGGGTAACAGTGCCTTCGTAAACTGTGCCTTCTAACTGTGTCCTCGCATGGTGGAAGGGGAAAACAAGCTCTCTGGGCCTTTTTTAAGGATACTAATTCCATTCAAGAGGGCTCTGCCCTTATGACCTACTCACCTCCCAAAGGCCTCATCTCTTAATACCATCACTTTAGGGCTTAGGATTTCAACATACAAATCTTAGGAGGACACAAACATTCAGACCCTAACAGCTGATGACTCAGGCAACAAGCAAAACGGTCTGTTTTATACTGTCCCTAGAAAAGTGTTTTTGATCAAATATTGTTTACTATTGTTTTGGGATTTTTTTTAACTTTTTATCTGTACTAAGTAAACCATACATCATTTAACAAGTTTATTTAAACCATAAAGCTAACCACCACCTCTACCAAGAAAAAGAAGACAGTACCTTTCCTAACTTCACCTTTTACCCAAATCCTGTTTCTCAGGAACAACAACTTTCAATTCTCTTAGTGGTTTCTTTTTGGTCTTACCTTTATATTTGCATATAAGACTTATATAGATAGTTCTTTATTTTTTACAACATTAGACATCATGTATGGACTTTCTTTTATAGAGGAAAAGAATTTAGTTCTCTGAGAGCACTACCCAACTCATAATTCCCCTGTATTATTCTCAAAAAATATATATAATACTTTTATTAAATCAAAATATTTTGTTTATAGTACTATGACAAAAAAATATTTTAAACTATATTCTTGTATAAACATTTTATTTTAATAGAGCTAATAGCTGCCTTCATTAGATACATGTACTTTGATTTAAATTTTTACTGTAAATATTCACACATATAAAGCAGCACGAGACAACAATGTATAGAAAGTATTGATGCAACTGCCATGTAGGCCAAGAAATAAATATGACCACAGGATACATTCTTATCACAACTCCTTTCCTCCCTCTCTCCTACCCTCAGAGATAACTTGTACATTAATTTTACAGTAAATTATTTTCATGTTTTGTTTTACCAAGTAATTGCACGTCTTACAAACTAAAGTTTAATTATGCCTCGTTATGTATGTTTAGTTTAGTTTATAATGCTAAACTATTTTCAAAAATTATTGTTCCAATTTACTTTGCCACCTGTAGTGTAAGTCTTAGTTGTTCCACATTCTGATACTTAAAGCACACGTGCACGCGCACGCACACACACACTACACATTGTGCAGTGGTGTCTTCTTGGGGTATAATTTAACTTGCTGGATGACCAGTGAGGCTAAGCACTTTGTATATGTTTATTGACTCTGTGAATTTCTTCTTTTTTGGATTTACTGTTTAAGTCTTTTGACTGTTTTTCCTTGGGGTTTTCTGTCTTATTCTCATTAATTTTTAATAGAAGTTATTTATGTATTGTGAATTTTTTTTGGTGGGGGTGACAAGATCTTGCTCTGTCACCCAAGCCAGAGCACTGTGGTGCAATCATGGCTCATTGTAGCCCTTGCCTCCTGGGCTTAAGCAAGCCTCTTGCCTCAGCCCCCTGAGTAGCTAGGACCACAGACACATGCCACCACACCTGGCTAATTTTTTGTAGAGACAGTATTTTGCCATGTTGCCCAGGCTGGCCTCAAACTCCTGGGTTCAAGCGATCTTCCCACCCCCACCTCCCAAAGTGCTGTGATTACAGACATGAGCCACCAGGCCCAGCTCTGAATTGTTTCTCCTATGTGGGTTGCATTTCACTTTCTTTGTGATGTATTTTAAGTAAACTATTTTAGTGTAATCCAATTTTTCCTTTATGGTTGATGTAATCCAATTTTCCTTTATGTTATGCTTCTCTATTTTTTTTCTTTTGGTCTTAGAATTACCTTTCTACTTTAAAATTCTGGAGATATTCCCCTATTTTATTTTTCAAAACATTGTTTTGCCTTTCATATATAAATACATGATTTTATAATTGATTGTATGTATGATGATTTATAGATGTCTAGTTTTATTTTCCAGTATGGATATCTAACTATCCCATTATCTAACTAACCTTTTATTGAAAAAGCCATCTTTTCCTATTCTTTTTCCATAGAGCCAGTGTGATTCATTAAAAAAATTTTTTTAAACCCTGAACATCCATATATCCCTGAAATGATTTTTGAGCCCTGGAACCTGTTTTCTTATTCTATTTGAGATACCTCCACTGATACCATACTCAATTATAATATCTTTTAAAGCTTTTATATTTGGTAGAATATTTGTTTATTGAAATCCTTTAAGTATCTTAGTTATTCTAGACCCTTTACATTTACATTCACATGCATACACACATTTTAAATAGGATTGTATTCAATCTATAGTTTTGTTTGAATAAAGGGATATTCTTATAAACTTAAATTCTAGTTATTAAGTTTTAGTTGAAAAAGTACACTGGGGAGGATCCAAGATGGCCGTTTAGGAAGAGCTCAGGATTGCAGCTCCCAGTGAAAGCACAGAGGGTGAGTGGATGCCGCATTTTTATTGCCCACAGACTAGGAAATTCCCAGGCGGAGGAGCTCCATGGTCGCCAGCACGGCTGTTTCCGCCAGCGAGGCTGTGCCGGCCGGCGCCGCTGCTTTGCCCCACGTGGCTGCTTTGTCAGCGCCCCGGAGCAGCGGTTCTCTGTACAAAATACACCGGTCCGGGTGCCCTTTTGGCTGGCGAT
>NW_016107342.1:4415758-4416724 GCF_001604975.1 Cebus imitator | reverse complement strand
CAGGGGAAAACAAACAGACCCCGGCACCTCTTCAACAGGCGACTGGAACACCAACTTAAAAAAGGAGCTGAGGCAGGGAGCCAGGTGATCAGGCTCGGCTGGTCCCATCCCCCCAAAAGAACAGCAACCAGAAACTCTGGATTGAGAGTTTCACAGCAAGCGCAGCTGAACCATGGACGGTCCAGCTCTGTCGGGGAGGGGCGTCAGCCATTACCGAGGCAGCCCACCAGGACGGAGGTAGTTGGCCAATGCTGAGGCAGCCCGCCGTTGCCAAGGCAACCCGCCATTACTGAGGCAGCCCGCTGTTGCCAAGGCAACCCGCCACAGCAGAGAGACTCCGCCTCAACAGAGGTGGGCCACCATCGCCAAAGCAGTTCTAACTACACCCATATAAACAGGACTGCAGGGAAGTTCACCCGGCAGCGGGGGCGGAGCCCACAGCAGCTCAGCAAAGCCTCTATAGGCCGACAGTGACTAGGCTGCCTCCTTGCTGGGCAGGGCAGGTCTGAAGGAAAAAAAAGAAGGCGGCAGCATAACGGGAACTCATAAATAAAGCCCTAAGTCCCTGGGACAGAGCACCTGGGAACAAAAAGCAGTTTATGAGTTCTGCTGCAGCAGACATAAACGTACCTGCCCAGCAGCTCTGAATGAACAACAACAGAGCTCACAGCTCATCATTTTAGCTCCTATAAAGAAGAGACTGTCTCCTCAAGCAGCTTCCTGACCCCTATATATCCAGAGACACCTCATAAAGGAGAGATCAGATTGACACTTGGCAGGTATCCTTCTAGGACAAAGATAGTAGAAGAAGAAAACTGGTAACAACCCTTACTGTTCAGCAGCTGCTGCAGGTGAATCCCAGGCAAGCAGGGCCTGGAGTGAACCTCAGCAGACCTCCAGCAGAGGGGCCAGACTGTCAGAAGGAAAACCAAGAAACAGAAATAACCTCATCATCAACAAACAGAA
>NW_016107342.1:4391229-4409676 GCF_001604975.1 Cebus imitator | reverse complement strand
AAAAAAAAAAAAAAAAAAAAAAAAAAAAGAAAAGAAAAGAAAAAAAAATCCTTTAAGCAAAAGAAAAATTCTGAAAAGAAACCTGGATCTACACAGAAATGAAAAGCACCATTAATGTGACTACATAGGTAAATATAAAGACTATTTTTATTATTGTAATCTCTAAGAAATCATTAACTATTTAAAGCAAAATAACAACCAAATATTATAAGACTTGTACACATACAGAAGTGTAATGTATGACAACAACACATAAAGGCCAGGAAGGGGAAAAAGAAATATAATTTTATAACTTTATGCATAAATTAATATAACAATAACTTAGTAAGTTAAAGATGTATACTATAAGGCTTAAAGTATCCACTAAATTAACACCAAAAAAATGTATCTAATAATCCAACAAAGAAGATGAAATTATTTTAAATATTTAAAAGAGGTTAGAGAAAAGGGAAACAATAATAAATAACGGATGAAACAAACAGTAATTATAGAGTGAGACCCAAACATATAGAACACTCATACGCCATTGATAGAAATGTAAACTAGGAGCACCACTATGGAAAAGAGTACTGAGATTTCTCAAAAAACTAAAAATAGCATTCAATCTAGTAATCCCACCACTGGATATCTACCCAAAGGAAAAGAAAGCAATATATCAAAGGAATACCTGCACTCACATGTTTATTGCAGCACTATTCACAATAGCAAAGATATGGAATCAACTTAAGTGTCCATCAACTGTTGAATGTATAAAGAAAATATAGTATATGTACACACTAGAGTACTATTCAGTCATCAGATGGAACAAAATCATGTCATTTGCAGCAATCTGGATGGAACTGGAGGTCATTCTATTCCATGAACTGAGCCAGGAACAGACTTACATCATATATTTTCACACATATGTGAGAGATAAAATACTTGAGCAGAAGAAGGTAGGGACTAGAAAAATAGACAACAGAGACTGGGATGGATGAGTAAAGGGGAGGGAAGAAGATGAAGAGAGGTGGGCTAAAGGGTACAGACATACAGTAAGACAGAACATATTCAATGTCTGATAGCAGAGTACAATGAATATTTTTTAAAATGTATTGTACTCAGGTGATAGACACCCTAAATACCATGACTAGATTACTACACATTATGGACTTGTAAAAAAGTTTTTATATATTCCATGCATTTTTCAATTTTAAAAGAAGGCTGAGGCCAAACAGGGAAGATCTCTTGAGCCCAGGAGTTCAAGACCAACCTGGGCAGCATAGCGAGATCTCATTTCTACAAAAATAAAAAAATAAAAAGTTAGTGGGGCCCAGTGGCACACGTCTATAGTCCTAGCTACTTGGGAGGTTGAGGCAAGAGAATCACTTGAGCCCTGGAGTCCAAGGTTATGGTAAGCTACTGTCATGCTGATGAACTACCAGCTGGGTGACAAAGTGAGACCCTATTTCTAAAAAGAAAGTTAAATTAAATTAACTTTTTAAAAACCCAACCATATGAATTATCACATAAAATCTAAGGGACCTAAGTACCTCCAATTCAAGTAGATTTTGTCAGATTGGATAAGAAAGTGAGATTCAACTAACTGTATGCTGCCTACAAGAAGTTCACTTTAAATATAAGGATGGGAAAAGATACATCAGTATGTCACTAATCAAAGGAAATTTGCAGGTAGCTATATTATTATCAAAATTATTTCTGAGACAAAGAATATTACCAGAAAAAGTGAGTGATTTTTTTTAATAATTATAAAGGGATCGATTTATTAGGAGGGCATAATCTTAAATCTGTATGTATTTAATAATAGAACTTCAGAATATCTGAATTAAAATTGATAGAACTTCAAGGAGGAATAGAAAAGTCCATAATTATGATCAGCTATTTAACATCCCTCCCTCAATTGATTTAACAAGTAGACAGAAAATCATTCATGGTAAAGGTGACTTGAACAGTACTAACAAACCAGCTTGACCTAATTCACATCTACAGAATATTCCACCCAATAGCAGGATATATCTTTCTTTCATGTGCACATGAAACATTTATCAAAATAGACCATATTCTGACTCCAAAATAAGTCTTAAAAATCATAAAAGAATGTATTCTCTGGTCACAGTAAAACAAAATTAGAAATCAATAACAGAAAGAGATCTAGTAAGTTTTCCCAAATATTTAGAATTTAGAATTTAAGTAATATGTGTATAAGGAATCCATTGATCAAAGGAATCAAAGTAGAATTTAGAAAATATTCTGGACTGAATGAAAATGAAAACAAAACATCAAAATTTGTGGTATGCTGCTAAGCAGAAATTTGAGGAACATTTACAGAATTAAATGTCAATAATCAAAAAAAGTTCTCAACTCAGCTTTCACCTTAATAAAATGGAAAAAGGGAAGCAATATAAACCTATAATAAGCAGAAGAAAAGAAACTGACAACAGGAGAAATAAATAAAATAGAAATTTGAAAAACAGTAGAGAAAATCAATGACTCAAAAGAGGTTTATTGAAACTAATACAGTAGCCTCCCCTTATCCACAATTTTGCTTTCTGCAGGTTCAGTTACCCACAGTACATAGCACAATAAAATGCAAAACTGATAAATCTCTAGCCACACTGATCGGGGGAAAATATAAAGATACAAATTGCCAATTTCAGAAATGAAAGAAGGGATATCACTGCAAAGTCTGCAAATATTAAAAGAAAAATAAGAGAATATTATAAATAATATTCACAATATTAAAAACTAGGCGACTGCACAGTTGTCTTGGGAATTCTCTTCAACATCATCCTGAGGATTACCTCTTTCCTTCTCTTATGCTCAATCTTATGCTCCCTGGATTCCCATCTTTTGTTGTTGTTTTCTCTTTACTGTTTCATTTTGGTGAAACACTTCCCTCAATGTATTCTTTAAAAATTTATGAGAAGTAAGCTTTTGAGAACTTATGTATCTGAAGGTATTTTATTCTATTCTGTAGCTTGAGTTATAATTTTGCTGGGCATTTCAGGTAGAGTCCACCTTGATTTTTTATTAGCTGCCCCACCACACACATACAAAAACACACACACAAAAAACATAAATTTTCTCCAATGTGCTGTGTAAGTTACTACTCTCCCAAAATGCTTTCCCAAGTGCTTTTGGTATATTTTTTTCTTTATGAAATCATAGATTCATAATTTTTATTCATATACTGCCATTTTTGTGAGGATTTTGCAAAAAGTATAAATAAAAATAAAATATATAATGAGAAAAAATTAGCATTCCACATATCTGTCATTATTTCATATTCTGGTGAGCAGTTTGACACACATAGGCAGACAGCAGGCATACAAGTTGTAATAGTGGATGTACTACAAAAATTCCAAGAAAAAGGAAGAGTGCCAATTTTACAGTTGTTCTACATATCTTAAAGAAAGTGGTTGATGAAACAAGGGTAAATATTAACAGATAATTAAAAATTGATAGTAATTCTTTCTTGTTATATGTTGATTATCATAAATGCCCTTTTAGCCTAGGAGGACTGACCAACAATTGCGGGAATGGGACCTTCATGAAATTATGGCTGGATTTACGACTTTATAAGATCTTGAAAGAAGGGGGGATCAATTGCCAATGTGTGAGAGCTAAAATCCATCTCCATTAAAACTCATCTATAGTAGCAATGCACGTTACTAATTTAGTTCGCAGCCTCATTTTTTAAAACATCTCATCCCACACTAGAGGTAATATAAACCTACTTTTTTTAATTAATGGGGAAAAATATTGGTTTGGGTATCTACTACTGAATCACTGTCAGTGATTACTTTGAAAAACAGAGTAAAAAGGGGAATTTCCCTTTTTATATATATTTTTTAAATAATTAACTTGCCTGACATTTGTAATGACAGAGATAATAGTACAGGAAGAGTTACCTTTGTGTAGGGGAAGGGATGAGCTGCGAGAAGTCTAAATAAAGATCATCCCACAAAGTTACAACTTTTAGATGAAATTTGAGATGCTTTCTATTATATAATATTCTATTAACTGGAATTTACTTCACTAATACTTCTATGACCATTAGAATTTTCACTGACGCAATTCGCAGAGTTAATATGTGTCTATTACAGAGACTTGAAGGAGACATAAAAGATATTCCATTCTGCTAAGCTCTGCCAAGAAGCCACAAACTCCTACAAGGCCATCCACAAATAATTGAAAATAGTATTATTTGTAGATACTTTCTGTTTTTCCAGCCCAGTACATTTAATACCATGCATCTAGTTACATTTCTTACCTGTGGAGAGCATGTGCTCTGTGGTTGGGGTGTGTTGACTTTATCCCCACCTCAATTTCAGCTCCCAACTCGTGAATGACTTTGTAATTAAGATCTGGTCAATTGAGAGCCCCATCACCCTGACCACAGTGATGATTACAGACCAGAGAATGTGCCGTTAGGCAGGACAATTAGTGTCCTCCCCAGGGATGATCCAGAAATGACTCTTTCCTTTTACCTGGGCTCCAAGCTACTGAGCTGCCTGTAAACCTACCCCCTACCCAAGAGGTAAGGAGAAATACTCTTGTCAACATTACTTATACCCATGGTTGATGTTAATGATGGTGATGATGATAAGAGCAATGATGAAGATGACAGCAATGATAAAGATGACAATAAAGATTATGACAAAACATGATAATTAACAATGAGCTGGTAGGCCGGGAATGGTGGCTTACTCCTATAATCCCAGCACTTTGGGAGGCCAAGGCAGGCGGATCACCTGAGGTCAAGAGTTCGAGGCCAGCCTGGCCAACATGGCAAAACCCCATCTCTACTAAAAATACAAAAATTAGCTAGGTGTGGTGATGAGCACCTGTAATACCAGCTACTAGGGAGAATCACTTGAACCTGGGAGGCAGAGGCTGCCGTGAGCCAAAATTGCACCACTGCACTCCAGCCTGGGTGATCCCTACTCCCCCCAAAAAATAAGCCAGTTACTCTTATAAGCACCTTATGTGCATAAATTTCATCTTCACAACAACCCTATAAAGCAGATATTTTCCCAATTCACAGATGAGAACACTGATGTGCAGAATGGTTAATTCATCAAGTGTTCTATAATTAGTACGTGGGAAGGCTAGAATTTGAATCCAAGAATTCTGAATTGTGCATTAGATGGTATTGTCCTAACATGACTAGACCTTTTGTTATAAAATATGGTTTTCTTATCTAGAACCAGAAATGCCATTTGACTCAGCAATCCCATTACTGGGTATATACCCAAAGGATTATAAATCATTCTATTATAAAGACACATGCACAGGTATGTTTATTGTGGCACTATTTACAATAGCAAAGACCTGCAGCCAACCCAAATGCCCAACAATGATAGACTGGATAAAGAAAATGTGGTACACATACACCATGGAATACTATGCAGCCATAAAAAAGAATGAAGGGATATGTCCTTTGCAGGGACATGGATGAAGCTGGAAACCATCATTCTCAGCAAACTAACACAGGAACAGAAAATCAAACACTGCATGTTCTTTCTCATAAGTGGGAAAAGGAGAATACATAGTCACAGGGAGGGGAACATCACACACTGAGGCCTGTTGGGGGTTGGGAGGTAAGGGGAGGGATAGCACTAGGAGAAATACCTAATGCATGTGTGCCTTAAAACCTAGATAATGGGTTGATAGGTGCAGCAAACCACCATGACACATGTATACCTATGTAACAAACCTGCAGATTCTGTACATGTATCCCAGAACTTAAAGTATATTTAAAAAAGAAATACGGTTTTCTTTTAATTGCTGTGGTTTGAATTGGATATAAATTACTTGCAGTTTTTTAAAGTTCATTTAATACAGTCATAATGATGAAAACTTCATCAGACACCTCTCATATACCATTTTGAATTTCATCATCCAGCCCCTTACTGTAGCCAGGGTTGCAGCAACCAGCCCTACTTCCCTTTGAATAGCTCCATGCTGATGTAGTCTGACAGCATCTCATTTGAGGCTGCCCTGAGTACCTCTCACTCCTGCCCCTGGGATTCCCTCATGGGGCATCCATGAAAATCCACTTGGTGTCCATGCATGTACAATCTGCAAGCACAAATAAATTCCCACCCTTGAGGTTACCCTTGACTAACTGGAGACTAGAACCAGTGAATAAATGCTTCCTTCTTTCATCTCCTAAACAGATGGCTCCGATGCTTATTTCAGGAAGTTCCTCAGGAGATCCTGCAGAATCAAGCACAGTCACGCACAATGAAACCAACTTAAGAGTACATCCATGTTTTGGTTTTCCCTATTTTCCCCTAAATAGCTCTTATTCTTCACTCTGGAACCCTGAGATCACTTTCCAAATAAACTTCTTTCATGACATCCTTTCACTGAGGCTCTGCTTGGAGAGAATCTCTTTTACTTTTAGCAATTTTTTTAAATTTCATAAACTACAATAAAAGCCTTGTCCATAAACTGTGTGAAAATCTTCTATTGGCCATAATACCTAAATATGAATTATTGGCTATAATATCAAAAATATAAAGTTTTCATTGTCCCTAAAATTTTTGAAAATTATTTCCTTAATCTCTAATTTATTTGTTAATGGATTAGACTCGGAGGTGTTGAGCAAACGCCAGTTGTTCTGTTTGGAAAGTGCTATTTGTTGCATATTCTTTAAATACTACGCATGGGCTTATAATTTGGTGACTGATTTGCTTTTTTAGCAATAACAGCAGTAACTTACTAAGGCAGTTTTGCATAATGTTACTACATTTTAATATTATTGTTAAGATAGCCAACTTAGTACTCGAATACCAAGGAATGATAATGCTTATTTTATTACCTATGATAGAAGGGGTGGGTGAAAAAAATAAATCAATAATTAACATCAGAAAGCATCAAGAGCCTTTTATTTATTATTTTCTCACAAATTGCATTGAAACTCCCCTAAGAACCTGATGAGGTTCTGTGCATTGTACATTGACATACCAACCAGTAAGGAAGAACACAGTTGGAGGAATTTAATATTTTGCTTATAACCCTTAGTCATGTTATTCCAAAGATGCGATCCAACATTACAGTCATGTAGTAACCATATTATTTTTAAGAGACCCTAAAATTAAAGAGAATGTTACTTCCCAATTACCCAACAATTATCTCAAATGAATGGTAGCAGGCAACACACACACACACACACACACAGAGAGACAGAAAGAGAAAGAGAGAGAGAGAGAGAGAGAGAGAGAGAGAAACTCAAACTACCTCTGATGCCCCAAAGCCAAGATAAGCTCACTCGGCCCCTTGAAGCTAAGCCCAAACCACTTCCTTACGAAACTGGAGCCTTCCTTAAGCTACCAAGACCAATTCAGAACCACCACAATTTTGCTGAGAACCAAACTAATGGTAAATCTTCTGTTGTATTTAGAGGTGCCTGTAGAATATATCACTGATGACTCACCATTATAAGTAGAAATAAAATAACTAGTTTGATCATTTTAAATTGAAGGGCTGTAATAAAGTTGATACCAGGAATTGTGGGTTTTTTTCCAAGTAATAACTATAATCTTAAAACTGGTATAATCTTACAGCTGGTATAATCTTACAACTTGTATACATACAATAGGTATAATCTTGCAGCTGATTGAAAACTTAGCACTGGGAGATGTTCTTTCAAAATGGATTCAAAAGCTTAATGTCTTGAAATGGTTTGAATTTACAAATGAAAGTACATAGAAAAATATCTTTCGGTAAATGTTAGTATTGAAACATAGATACACTTAAGAGCACTGTATATTCAATAAAGAGCACAGCTGAACAAATTTTTATAAATTGAATGCACTCAGATGACCACCATCTACATCAAAATAGAGAGCATTATCAGAATCCCAGAAGCCTCCTGTCCTCTCTCAATCATACTTAATCATTATTCCTCCAGAGGTAACCAATATTCTGAATTCTGTCACCATAGTTTAGCTTTGGTTGTTGTTAAAGTTTATATGAATGGAATCATACTTTATCACATATTCATGTGTCTAGTTTTTTGAAACCTTTTTTCAATTGATATATAATAGTTGTACAAATGTTGGAGGTACATGGGATTTTTGACACACATATATAATGTGTAATGATCAACTCAGAATAATTGGAATATCCATCATCTCAAACATTTATATTTTCTTTATCTTGAGAACAGTCTAATATATCTTTTCTAGCTATTTTTAAAATGTAATAAGTTAACTATAATCTCCTGACTCTACTATTGAATAATAGAATTTATTCTATTTAAATGTAATTTTATACCCATTAACCATCTTCTCTTTGCCTCCTCTTACCCTTCCCAGCCTTGTCTGGCTTTTTTGAACAATATCTTATCTACAACATTTATCCATATTTTTACTTGTAACCATAATTTGATATTTTTTAGTGCTGTATAATATCCCATTATTAAATTTATCACAATTCATTTATATTTTCTACTTCTGATAGACATTTGGCTTCCAGTTTTAGAATCTTACAAATAATGCTAATATAAACATTTTTATGTATTCAAATGACTATATAGATGTATTTCTGTTGTGTGTATATCTAAGATTAGAATTTGTGTCATAAGGTATGTGTATGTTTACCTTTGGTAGATATTTCAAATAGTTTTTTAAAAGTAGTTGTACTAATTTACAACCCCTGCCCCTAGCAGTAGGAAAGTGTTATTTTATACCCTTACCAATAATTGTCCATTTTTGTTTTGTTTTGTTTTTTAAGCTTCAGTCATTCCAGTGTGCAGGTAGTGCTATGTCATTGTAGATGTAACATGTATTTTTCTGTTAATGATGTTGAACATCTTTTCATATGCTAATTATCATTTGCATATACTCCTAAGTACCTATTCAAGTTTTCTTTTGTTCATATTGAGTCATTGTCATATTTCTTAATTTTTTAATTCAAGCTATTTGTCAGATATATGTATTTCAAATATATTCACTCTTCTGTGGCTGAAGTTTTTGTGTTTTTTTTTTTTGACATAGAGTTTCACTTTTGTTGCCCAGGCTGGAGTGCAATGGTGCGATCTCGACTTACCCCAACCTCCGCCACCCAAGTTCAAGCAATTCTCCTGCCTCAGCCTCCAGAATAGCTGGGATTACAGGCATGTGCCACAACTCCTGGCTAATTCCTTATTTTAGGTAGAGATGGTGTTTCTCCATGTTGGTCAGGCTGGTCTTGAACTTCTGACCTCGTGATCCACCCACCTCAGCCTCCCAAAGTGCTGGGATTATAGGTGTGAGCCACCACACCCAGACTGAAGTACAGTATTAAAAGGTAAAGGAGCATCAGGTCTGCAACTTGCTCCCAAACTGGTCAGAAAAAAATTCTACATAGATGTATATGTANTAGAGTTTTGCTCTTGTTGCCCAGGGTGGAGTACAATGGCACAATCTCAGCTCACCTCACCACAACCTCCACCTCCCAAGTTCAAGTGATTCTCCTGCCTCAGCCTCCCGGGTAGCTGGGATTACAGGCATGTGCCACCACACCCAGCTAATTTTGTATTTTTAGTAGAGACGGGGTTTCTCCATGTTGGTCAGGCTGGTCTCAAACTCCCAACCTCAGGTGATCCGCTCGCCTCGGCCCCCCAAAGTGCTGGGATTACAGGCGTGAGCCACCGTGCCCAGCCCAGCTTAAGTTTTAACTCTCTTTATTGTATCTTTTGATGAATAGAGCCTTAATTTTTAATAAGGTACAATTTATCAATTTTTTCCTTTATGGCTAGTGCTTTTGTATCCTTTTTAGAAACCTTTGCTTATCCCTAGATCATGAAGATCTTATTCTATGTTAACCTTTAGAAGTTTTTTCATTTTTTGCACTTAAACATATTACCTTTAAGTATCCACATATAATTAAGTACATGGAACTCATCTGAAATTAATTTTTGTATATGGTATGAGGTAGAGGTCAAGGTTCATTTTTTTTAAAATGTGGATATTGAACTAATGCAGTTCAGTTTTTTAAAATTATTTCTTCAAAGTGCATTTAATTTGCATCTATGTTGAAAGTTAAGTGACTATATACGCAGACATCTGTTCCTGGATTCACTAGTTTTTCAATGGCCTACCTGTCCATCTTAGTGACAATACCATATTGCTTTAATTATGGAACTTTATGATAAATGTTGATACTCAGTGGCATAAGTGCTCTACCTTACATCTTCTTCAAGACTGTCTTGATTATTCTAGATTCCTTGCTTTTTCATACAAATTTTAGGATTTATGAATTTTTATTTAAAGAAATGCTGATGGAATTTTGATTCGGCTTGCATTAAATCCACAAACCATTTATAGGAGAATATCTATTCTAGGAAGTGATACATCTCTTCTTTCATTTGGGTCCTCTTTCATTTACCTCAATAATATTTTGTAGTTTTCTGTTTATAGGTTTTCAATGTTTGACAGATTGATTTCTATGTATTTATTGCTTTTGATGCCATTAGAAAGAGCATCATTTTTAATCAATTTATCTGCATGCTTATTGCTTTATATAGGAAAATACTAGAGTTTCTGTGTATTTACTTTGTACTCAGTGACTTTGCTCATTCACTTGTCAAACCTGATTGTAGATTCTTTTTGATTTTCCATGTACAAAATTCACATAATCTCCAAATAATGACATTTTTTAAACTTTATAATTTTTATGATTTTGGCATTTTTTTTTGTTCTATTACACTAACCATGTCTTCCTGTACAGCTTTAAATGGAAGTGGTGGTAGCAAACACTCTCGTGTTATTTCAGTCTTTAGGGGAGAAGCCATGTACTATTTCTCCACTAAGCAAGTAGCTGTAAGTTATTTTAAAGATAGTCATTAATGGTTTTGATTTTTTTAAATTTCCAGTTTTTAAGAGATTTTGGCATGAATGAGAGTTAAATTTTTTCAAATGCTTTTTCTGCATCTACTGAGATAATCACATTGTTTTCTTATTTTTTTTTTTACTGTGGTGTCTTATGAAGATTAAACTTTTAATATTAAATCAACCATACATTCCTAGAATAAACTCAACTTGGTCATGATGTATTTGATGTGTGAATATTTTAAAATTTTTTAGTCTATATTTACATTAAAAATTGGCTTTTAGATTTTACTTTTTGTAATATCCTTGCCAGGTTTTGATTTTAAGATTATGCCAGCCTCATAAAATCAGTTGGGAGATGGTCCTTCTTTTTTACCCTTTGTCTTTTCTCCTTGGACATAGCATTTTAAGGTGTTTCAAATGAGTCTGGAGTGTTTATGAAGGCCCCTCCTTGGCAAGCCTGAATTCTAGTTTTTCCTCAATACTATCAGATTGCCAAAATATCTGCAGCTTAGCTTCTTAGCCTCTTAGCAACTATAATCTGGCTTTCTATGTGTCTCATTCTGTGCACACACAGCTTAGAAGTCATCAAATGACTCAAGGGGAAACTGCATACAGAATGCTGGGTTTAATTCTCTACAGCTTTCTTTTCTCAGCACAGAGGGATTCCAAGTCTTAATCGTCATAGTAGCTCTAAATTCCAATTTTTATACCCCTTTTCCAGTGAAGCTGCCAGAGCTCTAGGATGCTGCTTTCCCCCCAGCCTGCATTGCATGTTCTCTAGAGTAAAAGCAGTGGTGAATGTAGGACTCACCTTAATATTCTTTTACTCTCTACAAGATCCCAGCTCCTCAAGTCCTGAATTTCTAGGTTATTCTCCAATGACTTAATTAAGACAGTTGTTTTAGTTTGTTTGCTTTGCATTTTATCCAGCCTTTAGGGTTAATATAGTAGAAACACTAGTCTGATAAGGGCTACTCCATCATAGCTAAAGTCAGAACCCCTAAATAGAGCTCTGCAATAGATAATCATGAGGCATCACTACTCACTCTACCATTTCACATCTGGGAACAGGCTGTTATTTTGCTGAGGTTAGGAGTTTGTGCCCCATTTAGGGGCAAGGTAAAAGACTTTGTCTCACTCTCCTGAGCCCTGCAATTGTTCACTGAATAAGAGTCATCTTGATGATCCGTTTCTGTTGCCTCCCGACAGCAGAATTTTTAATAATGATATTTATGGGGCTATTTATTGGGGCACAATTTTATCCAAACTGGATTTCTCAATTCTGCCCAATTGACACTGAAATAGGAGATACTACATGGCATAATAAGTTTGCTTATTTGTTTTTCTGTTCAAACAGCTACCATTTTTTCCTGTATAAAGATAAATATTACCTCATGAATCAGAAATATGAATCCACCGCCTGAGCAATAACAATGTATATATCTATGATTGATTCATTACCTGCAACCTCAGCAGCCACAACATTTCAAGAGATGTTTATAGCATAAATTTCTTCCATATGGGGCCCAACCTGTGTCCTATAAATGCTAACCATATACAGTCAAAAATTCATAATAGAGTCAAGAGGAATCCTCTGGACAATCTATTTCCTGATTTTTTCTGGAAGACTCCTATAATAGCTTGTATTGAATTTTAAAAGGGATAAATACCTATCAATTGAAATGCTATTCTGTCACTGTGTATCTAAGAGCAGCATGGAGACAAATTTGCCCAATCTATAATAAAATTATTTTGTAATTGTACAAGTTTCTCCGAGTTTCTAGTTTCCTAAGTCCTATGACAGAAAAACACTAATAGTGCATACTGGCAATTGGAAAGTTTGTTGGTGTTAACTTCTGAATAGCCATGAAAAGTGATTAAAAATGAGGGGTGGAAAGAATGGGGGGAAATCTAATTATTGTTCACAAAGATGAATGGTCCCTGGTTCTAGGCCAGTTTTCATCTTATTGCTAAGCCTATCTCTTTGGAGCCTCACTTTTCTCTTTACATCTTCGATATCCTGGCAGGGCTTATTCTTTGTACTTTGTAACATTAAAGTCTACTGATGTAAACTGCTTTGCCAGAGTGGCTCACTTATGCAGATCTAGACTTAAATGGCTCAGATTATGTGTGAATCGGCCCCAACAGAGCAATATCATCCTTCTGGCGGAGTTCAGGACATCTATCCCAAAATATGGCAGTTTGGCAATTGAGGAAACAATAGAGGCAGAAAGGTCACTCTGATCTCTCTTGGAGACCCTCGTGTCAAGTGCTGTGCTCTACACCCAGAGGAAAGGAATGAAGACACAAGAATGCCAAAAGGGGGTATGATCTAATAGTAACAAACTGGGAGAACTTGGCCTCGCTAAGTTCTCCTAGTTTATTACTATTAGATCACACCCCCTTTTGTCCAATCATACTTCTACGTGACTATCCACTCTCCATCAAATCTGCATAAAAACACAGTTTCCTTCATGTCTTTGGGTCTTCATTTTTGAAGGCTCCTGTCTCGTGTGAAATTTTGGTTGAATAAGTTTGTCATGCTTTTCTCTTGTTAATCTGTCTTTTGTTATAGGGATGTTAGCCATAAGCCTTGCAATGAGTAAAGAAAACCTTATTTATTTTTCTCCTGCATTTCACATATACCAACAGTGAAGAGCAAAGTCTGAGACCACCCTCATCCTCAGTTCGTTATTGAGGACATAACCAAAATATCACCAGCCTTCAGAGTAGGTGACAGAATGAAAACATGTAGTCACACTTCTGCTTTAAGACAGGAGATGAATTAATGACAAACCAAAAGTATCTTTCTTCCTAAAGGCCTCTGATTAATGTCACATCAACCTATGATAAGAAAATTGTTATGTCACCTATTTATGGACTAGGCTACAATATGAGAAAACACAAGTATTTTCTTGAGGAGCTTCTGAGACACTGGGCAACAGGAGAAAACAATTCACAAAGAAGGGAAAGTAGTTTCTCCAAAACCTTAAATGTCAATCAACAAACTTATACTAAAAGTCATAGGGATACAAAGATTTAAATTCCCATTTTTAAGGAATTTGGGGACTAATTAGGAAACAATTAAAATGGTAGCTGCGGAATAACACTAATAATACGCTTCATAAGAGCTGAGGGCTTTCTCTCAAGTCTGACATCATTCATTGGCCATACATAATTTTTAATTTGAATTGCTCTCTACTCAAATATATTATAGGCTTCTTGAGGACATAAACTATGTTCTGTTCTTAAAACCTAAAACGCTACTTAATAAATATTTGATTGATTTTTTTTGACAGGGTCTTGCTTTGTCACCCAGGCCAGAGTGCAGTGGCATGATCAGATCACAGCTCACTGCAGCCTCGACCACCCAGGCTCAAGTGATCTTCCTACCTCAGCCTTCTGAGTAGCTTGGACTGCAGATGTGCACCACCACCATCCTCCTAATTTTTTTTTATTTTTTGTAGAGATGGGGTCTTGCCATGTTGCCCAGGCTGGTCTCAAACTCCTGGGCTCAAGCAATCCTTTCACCTCAGCCTACCAAAGTGCTGGGAATACAGGTATGAGCCATCACACCCAACCAATTGAAAAGGTGTTGATGTAGTCAGGGCAACTGTATGCAAATTCTTCTTCAGAGCAAACTCATTGTTTCAAGTGTGAGTGCCTACACACTAGGAGATATTTCTGACCCCTCGAAGTGTAAGAGAATGTAATACAGGCATACCTCAGATACACTGCAGGCTCACTTTCAAACCATCACAATAAAGTGAATATCACAATAAAGCAAGTCATACAATTTTTAGGTTCCAAGTACATATAAAGGTTATGCTTAAACTATATAGCATCTATTAAATGTACAATACCACTATGCATCAAAAAGCAATGCACATGCCTTCATTTAAAAATACTTTATTGTTAAAAATGCTAACATTTATCTGAGCCTTACAAGTCAATTTTTTTTGCTGGTGGAGGGTCTTGCCTCAATGTTGATGGATGCTGACTGATCAGGGTGATGGTTGTTGAAAATTAAAGTGGCTGTGGCAATTACTTAAAATTAGACAACAATTAAGTTTGTCACATTGAATGACTCTTTCTTTCATGAAAGATTTATCTGTAACATACAGTGCTATTTGATAGCAGTTTACCCCCAGTAAAACTTCTTTCAGAAATGGAGCTGATCCTCAAAGCCCTGCCGCTGCTTTGTCAACAGTCTATAATATTCTAAATCTTTTGTTGTCATTTCAACAATGTTCACAGCATCTTCACCAGGAATATATTTCATTTCAAGAAGCTATTTTCTTTGCTCATCTGTAAGAAGCAACTTATCATCTGTTAAAGTTTTATCATGACGTTGCAGCAATCCAGTCACATCTTCAGGCTCCACTTCTAATTCTAGTTCTCTTGGTTTTTCCACCACATCTATAGTTACTTTCTCCACTGGAACCCCTCAGAGTTATCCATGAAGGTTAGAATTAACTTTTTTCAAACTACTGTTAATGTTGGTATTTTGGCCATCTCCTATGAATCAAGTGCTGATGAATCCTTTCCAGAAGGTATTCAATTGACTTTGCTCAGATTCAGCAAAGGAATCACTATCTATGGCAGCTATTGCTTTACAAAGTATACTTCTTAAATATGAAAATTTGAAAGTTAAAATTATTCCTTGATTTATGGGCTGCATGACAGATATTGTGTTAGCAGGCATGAAAACAACATTAATCTTGTTGCACATTTCCATTGGATCTCTTGGGTAACCAGGTGCATTGTCAATAAGCAGTAATATTTTGAAAGGAATCTTTTTTTTTATGAGCAGCAGGTCTCAACAGTGGGCTTGAAATATTTAGTGAACCATGTTGTAAACAGCTGGGCTATCATGTAGTCTGTTATTCCATATATAGAGCACAGGCAGAATGGAAAGTGAACATTGGCTTCAACTTGTAATCATCAGCTACATTAGTCCCTAACAAGAGAGTCAACCTGTCCTGTGAGGCTTTGAAGCCAGGCATTGAGTTCTACTCTCTAGCTATAAAAGTTCTAGATGGCATCTTTATCCACTATGAGGCTGCTTTGTCTACACTGATAAACTGTTGTTTAGTGTAGTTACCCTCAGAAATGATCTTAGCTAGATCTCTTAAACAGCTTGATACAGTTGCCCCATCAACACTTGCTGCCTAACCTTGCACTTTTATGTTATAGAGATGGCTTCTTTCCTTCAACCTATAAGCCAACCTCTGCTAGCATCGAATTTCTCTTCTATAACTTCATCTCTTTCCACTTTTGTAGAACTGAAGAGAGTTAGGACCTTACTCTGGATTAGGCTTTGGCTTAAGGGAACGTTGGGGCTGGTTTGATCTTCTATCCAGACCACTAAAGCTTTCCCCATATGAGGAATAAGGCTTTTTTTTTTTGGCTTTATTGTCATTCATGTGCTTATTATTCATTAAAACTGGAGTAGTACTTTTAATTTTCTTCAAGAACTTTTCCTTTGCATCACAACTTGGCTAACTGTTTGGCACAAGAGGCCTAACATTCAGCCTATCTCAGCTTTCAATACACCTTTCTCATTAAGCTTAATTATTTCTCTCTTTAAAGTGAGAGATGTGTGACTCACTTTTTTCACTTGAACACTTAAAGGCTATGATAGGGTTATTAATTGACCTAAAGTCAGTATCATTTGTCTTAGGGAAAAGGGAGGTCCAGGGAGAGGAAGAGAGATGGGGAAATAGCCAGTCAGTGCAGTAATTAGAAGACACATAACATTTATCAGTTGAGTTTGCTGTCTTATATGGGTTCAGTTTGTGACACCCCAAAACAATTACAATACTGTTACAGGAAAGGGGTCCCAATCCAGACCCCAAGGCAGGGGATCTTGGATGTACAAAAATGAATCCGTGGAGTCAAGTGTAAACCAGTTTATTAAGAAAGTAGAGGAATTAAAGAATGGCTGCTCCATAGACAGAACAGCCCCAAGGGCTGCTGGTTGCCCATTTTTATGGTTATTTCTTGATGATATGCTAAACAAGAGGGGGATTATTTATGCCTCCCCTTTTTAGACCATACAGGGTAACTTCCTGACGTTGCCATGGCATCTGTAAACTTTCATGGCACTGGTGGCAGTGTAGCAGTGAGGATGCTAGAGGTCACTCTCATTGCCGTCTTGGTTTTGGTGGGATTTGGCTGGCTTGTTTACTGCAACCTGTTTTATCAGCAAGGTTTTTATGACCTGTGTCTTGTGCCAACCTCCTGTCTCATCCTGTGACTTAGAATGCCTTAACTATCTGGGAATGCAGCCCAGTAAGTCTCACACTCATTTTACCCAGCTCCTATTCAAGATGGAGTTGCTCTGGTTCACACAATTCTGGCAATACTTACATCAGAGATCACTGACCTCAGGTCACCATAACTGACATAATAATGAAAAAGTTTGAAAAACTGCAGGAATTCCCAAAATGTGCCACAGAGATACAAAGTGAACACAAGCTATTGGAAAAGTGGTGCCAACAGACTTCTTGATGCAGGATTGCCAGAAATTTTCAATTTGTTAAAAAAAAAAATTCAGTACCTGCAAAGAACAATAAAAGTACAATCAAACAAGGCGTGCCTGTTCTGTTTCTGTGGGAGTCCTATTAACATTGGGAAGGATACAACTGCCGTTCAAGCCACATATTTCTTCCAAAAGGATTATTCTCTAAATGATTCAGAAATTATCTGTGAATTATTCATAAAAACTTCTTAAAGATATGTGGATTTAGTTAGTGTGGTACTAACTAGTGCAGTAGTAACTAAACCCACATAAGCACTTGAATTTGTACTTTTGGGGTTGACAATCAACTACTCTCAAGCTTCACAACCTGACTTGTATAATACGGGCAGATATTCCTTTAACTTCAGCAAATGTGTAATTTTCCAAGGCAAAAGCATATGCAAAACAATCATATATGTAAAAGAAGAGAATAATCGCTCCATTAAGTAGGAAGTTCCCAACAGTGCTCAAAAAACAGTATCCTTCTGGTAGATATCCAAAGTGTTTTAAAATAAATTTTGCTATACTTTTCATTTTCAAATCATCTGAGGCTTAAAAGGCTATGTCTTTTGTTTTGTTTTCCTTTTATGATGCAATTATCTCTTGGGAAAACTCTTTTCTTGTGTAATCAATACTAAGATGAGACTGTTAGGGCCAAAGTCAATACCATCTTTTCTTATGAACCATTTGAATTGGTTGACTTTCAGAAGCATTCCACTCTGCTATCGAAGAATGTCTGTTTTTTTCTAAACTTTGGATAATTCTGACTAAGATAATGCCTACCATATAAAAGTGGCTCAATTAATATCGAGATTAACTATTTCTGCAATTATCGATAATTAAAATACATTAATAAAAAAGCAGGCAAACAGCGAGAAGTTATTAGAAAAAAACGGAAATCTCTTATTAAGAGAAGCAAACTATATAACAATAATGAATACAACCAAGGTTCATGATTCTCATGACTAGTTTTGTCAAATAAAATTGATGAGAGGCCATTGATTTGAACTTAGCTCCTACCCTAGGCCTCAGCAAACCAACCCAAAATGGAATCACCAAACTGAAATCTAAGCTGTTCTTACTTGTAAGATCTGAGCTTCT
>NW_016107342.1:4386790-4387764 GCF_001604975.1 Cebus imitator | reverse complement strand
TCTGACAAAGGGCTACTATCCAGAATCTATGGAGAACTTAAACAAATTTACAAGAAAAAAACAAACAAGCCATCAAAAAATGGGCGTAAGGATATGAACAGAGACTTTTCAAAAGAAGACATTTATGCAGCCAACAAACATATAAAAAAAGTTCATCATCATTGGTCATTAGAGAAATGCAGATCAAAACCACATTGAGATATCACCTCACATCAGTTAGAATGTCATTCATTAAAAAATCAGGAGACAACAGATGCTGGAGAGGATGTGGAGAAAAAGGAACACTTTTACACTGTTGGTGGGAGTGTAAATTAATTCAACCATTGGGGAAGACAGTGTGGTGATTTCTCAAGGATCTAGAAATACCATTTGACCCAATAATCCCACTACTGGGTATACACCCAAAGGATTATAAATCGTTCTATTATAAAGTCACATGTACACATATGTTTATTGTGGCACTGTTCACAATAGCAAAGACTTGGAACCAACCCAAATGCCCATCAATGATAGACTGGATAAAGAAAATGTGGCATGTATATACCATGGAATACTAGGCAGCCATAAAAAAGAATGAGTTTATGTCCTTTGCAGGGACATGGATAAAACTGGAAACCATCATTCTCAGCAAATTGACCCAAGAACAGAAAACCAAACACTGCACATTGTCACTCATAAGTGGGTGTTGAACAATGAGAACACACAGACACAGTGAGGGGAATATCACACACCAGGGCCTGGGGGGTGGGGAGCTAGGGGAAGAATAGTAGGGGGTGGGGGGCTAGGGGAGGGACAGCATTAGGAGAAATACCTAATGTAGATGACGAGGCGATGGATGCAGCAAACCACCACCATGGCACGTGTATAACTATGTAACAAACCTGCACAACCTGCACATGTACCCCAGAACTTAAAGCACAATTAAAAACAAAATTCTTAAAAAAAAAAATCTGAACTGAGAAATCAGGAGCAAG
>NW_016107342.1:4379818-4386638 GCF_001604975.1 Cebus imitator | reverse complement strand
CATAAGGAACTCCTCCCACAAGAAAAGCAACCTGAAGTAACCTAATGTTAACCAATCTGGTTTTTGCACTACGCTATCTCCTTTCTCCTGCTCAAGCTGCCTTACAAAAACTGACTGTTCAGTCACTCCCGATGGAGCTTCTGTCTATTTTGCAGACTGGATGCTGCCTGGTTCATGAATCCCTAATAGAAGTCAATTAGATGTTTAAAACTCAATTTGTTGAAACTTTGTTCTTTGTCAGTTCCCAGCACACATATCAGATACATCATACTAGTTCTATGAGACTAAAAGCTAGTCTCATAACTTTTGTATCAGATACTTCATACTAGTTCTATGATTAAAAGCTAAGATCTTTTGTCAGCAAGAAAATATTTTAATATAAGGATCTTGTATGAATTGCTTGAAGTATCATCATCAAAGACTATTCCTATAATGGTTACAAGTAAATTTAGACATGTACATGGATTCTGCACATGCATATATTAGATTAATGGTAATAAGCACATTTCTGGTGTTTTTTTTTTAATCTTTATTCATGGGAGCTGAGATTTGGTGACTGGGAAAGAACATTTCAGGTTCTTCTTGTAAATAAGATAGAAAAAGGATTAAAGAAATGATACAAGAAAAAGCTTTGAAAAATACAGCACATTTGAAAATAGTATTTCAAAATAAAGCATTTTTACTATAATGGGAGAGGCTTTGGTTTGCTTTCCCTAGAAGGATTTCAATTATAGTAAATCACTATTAGACTCTAATGCTCAAAACTGAGGTAATATGGCACACTAGGTGTAAAAGTCAGAGGCCTTCACATCTGTTTTATTGCCCCTAATTCTTACTGAAGGGCTGCCAGTAAAGGTGTCCAAATGACAGGTCTTGATCTTCTCATGAAGACCGGGAACTACTCAAAGTAAACACTTACCTCATAAAACTGCAGCATTTCTGGATTTGAAGTTTCACAAGTAGCAAACCCAGTGGTTTTTCCAGGTAGAAATCTCCTGAATGGCAGGCCTCTATTTAATTGCTGCCAGTGACAAGACGCTCACTACTTGGGTGCAGGTTGTTCACCACTAAATCACTATAAACTGAGCTAAAGTATGCATTTTATATTTCTAATCATTGTTTTTGTTGGGGGGGGGTACATGATACAGTACCCCAAAATATAGTACCTTGCCACTTGATAAAACAGCAGAAGAAAGTAGGTTTCTCTGACCTTCTCTTGCCCTTTTCCCTTGAAGCAGGTGATTAAAAAATTCTCTGACCTTCCTCTGAAGTAGGGCATAAAACCTTAATTCCAGAGGTGGCCAACCTCTACCCGGAAGAAAAGAAATGTCCTTATCCTCAGAGACACAGAGATGCCAAGAAGAATCTGAACAAACAGTCCTTACAAAGTTCCCCCCAACTTGTTACCATTAGATCAGAATATTTTATCCTCCAATCATATTTATCCATGACTGTCCATTCTTCATCAAACCTAAACATAAAATACACAAGTTTACCTATTTATCTGGGTCTTTATTTCCAAAGGCTTCCATGTCATGGAAAACATATTAGATTGTATGATTTTCTCTTATTAATTCTCTTGTTATAGGGGCCTAAGCCATGAACCTGAAATGGAAGAAAAGATACTTCATTTTCCCTACACTCCTACTTTTTGTTTGAAAACATAGATAATAAACTGAGTCACCTGAATCACCTGACCAAATTAAATCTTTCAAGTGTTAGAAGAAAGCCTCCTATCCCCACTGTGCCATTTACTACACTTTATTGTCATTGTTGTATCTCCACCACTAGATATTGGGCAGGAGTGTATCAGTTTTATTCATACCTGCATCTCGCAGCACAGTACTATCATACTATTATGATAGTAAATATTCATAATATTTCTTAGTTGCATAAATAAATTTCATTTATTGAATTGAGGCAATAAAGTAGGAGTCGAGCTAGTTTCATTCATTCTTATTTTCATTCTTCTTTCCATCACCCTTTAGTCTCATCTCCCAAATGAGCATAACATTATAACAGATTTACACATGCACTGGTGAATGAGGCAGGTTGAATTCTCTAAATCAACTTGACCACTCCAAAATATTAAGCCATAAGTCATTTTGGGATTGAGATTCCCAGAGTTCCTGATTATAAAAAGTGTGGAAATATGCGTTCAAACCACCAGATGACCTTAAGCCAAAAAGGATAAGCAATGCTTGTTTTTCCTTGTGGTCCAGAGAGTCTCTATGTTGCTTTCTAGAAAATAGAGCTAAGCCTTTGTTGCTTCAGGTTACATCTTTGAACAAGGCTGCTGTGTCGGTGACCTACAACATTAGCCCTTAACAATTCATCCACTGCGTGTGACCTCAGGAGAAAATTCCTGCCCTGTGTGTGGCATTTGAGGTGAGTGATGACCCCATCTTAGTTTTTCTGGAAGATAGGGCATTTTATTTTGGATGAAAGCAACTTTTGTAAACAAAAATCAGAAGGTGCAAACTCTTACCCCAGATTCTGGCAGCAAACGAGCCTGAAAAACATCAGAATTGAGCTCAGGAATTAGTCAAGGAAACAGCCAAAGGTTGAGAAGTTTATGTCTAAGTCATCTGGGCCTTGAGTACTTCAACACAAAAGTGAAACGGTCATGAGGTCAATTACCTGAGAAGGGAAAAACAGCAAGGACTAAACTATGAATAGATATCAGGAAAGGCAAATAGAATATCACTATTTTTACTTCAAGAGACCAGTTCTCTCTCCAAGTCACAAGTCCTCCTTTTTTACTCAATTGATTTACTGTATTTGCTAATCGAAAGCAGCATCAACTAGGGTGGAGGGAGAAATGTACATTTTCTGTATATATTCTGGGGAAAACAGAGTGACTCAGAGGTGCATGTTGCTATTTTGCCATCCTTGATAACAACTGAACATATTGCTTATATTTGAAGCCATCAGATCAATAATAGAAAATAAAGCTGAATATAGATCTGTCAATGTATGTAACATAAAACTGAGATTTCAGAGTTACACTGCCTGGGTTTGTATCCCAACTCCTTCACTTACCCGTTAGGTGATTTGGGGGAAGTAACTTCGTCTCGGTTTCCCCTTCTGTGAAATGGAGAAATAATAGCACCTGAATCAAAATAATTTTGGTTAGAGTTTCAAAGAGATGTGTGTGATGTTCTTAGTAAGTATACCATATGATAGATGCACCTGATAGCCATAACTTGACTTGAGCACACAGAGAACGACCCTGTGTGGCTGACGCACCTGAATGTGCTCCGAGTCCTGAGCTAAGGAATCTGGGAGTGGCCAACCAAGAGATCCATTTCTTACCAGTGAGGAACATCTGAGCTCCAGGCCCCTGCCCTAACTGTGGAATGTGGACCATACTGGGGATTCAGTCCCTCTGTTTTGGGTTAAATGAAGGTTGCCAGGCAGAGGATGTTTGAGAAAGGTCGTTAAGTGAAAATGCTACATAAACTACATGCTTTTTATGAGGTTTTGCCGTTCCTCTGCTCAGCCCACTGCCACTGGACTCTCTCCTTTGTCTGTAAGATCTCCCCAATAGACTCTCTCCCCTGTATGTAAGATCTCCCCAATAAAACCTCATGTCTCCTTCACTGGCTCTGGGTCTCTTCTTCAGCATCTTGAACCTGTTGCCACCCTCACTGGAGTCTATAGAGCTTTGGCTCAGCATATGCCAAAATGTTACTATTTTTGTAATGCTAATATTTATATTATAGAAATGATTTTAATAGTTATTATTTATCATATTATTTACATTTATATAACTGTTCAATATTTATACTCACAATAGTTATATTGTGAGTATAACTAGTACAACTATGATTACTATTATTAACATTACTGCTATACCAAGCACTATTGAATCTAAAGCACCCAGATATTTTCTCTGTATTTTATTCTGACTTCAGAGCAGCATCTGGGGATAGAGCCAGATGCCTAGGTCTGAGGAAGGCGAATCTTTTGTTACTAATAGAGAGACAGCCAGGCTGGAGCACAGAAACCACGAGAACACAAGTTCCTTCAGGCGCAATCATTGCCCCTCTCCCACACCCCTCACCACATGCATGGCATTCTTCTAATCTCCAAAGGCTGGTGCAGGCCCCAGCTCCTGGGGTTTATTTTGATAAATGCTTCAAGCTACAGAGTGCCAAGAAACTTGATGCCTTTGCTTTTCGAATACCAAGCCTCTACCTGAAAAAGGAATGCTTAGATCAGGGCAGAGAGATGCAAAGTTCTCAGTTCACCATGCGCTGCTCTCCTTAAGCTATTGGCGGCTCTATTCCCCAATTCGAAAAGTTGGAAGAAAAATACCTACGGATAAAGACTGCTGTAAAACACTAGTGAAAGGTTAAATATGATTTAGCAAATGTTTATTTTATCTTGCAAAGCAGAGTTGTGATGGAACTGCCTTTGTATCTAAAGCCAACAATATTCTTGAGGAAATTATATGTATTTTAACAAAATCACTCTGCTAAGTAACGTAGCTCAAATTCTTTACTGTAATTCTAAAGTCTTTGTACCTAACAGTCAAAATAAGTTATACCTGGTTATTGTGAGTGTGCGAGATGTTGTTCTTTTTCTTTGAATGGAAAAACTATTTTTTGAGTACCTGCTAAGTGCCATGCATTTTACTTGTATTCCACTACAGTATTTAATACAGCAAACTTTCTACTATAGTATTTAATACAGCAAACCTGTATTATTTTCCAGACCAGGAAACTGAGACTCAGAGAAGTTAGACAAAAAAAAAAAAAAGAAAAATCTTGCCTAAAATCATAGTGCTAACAAACAGAGAAGGCAGGATTCAAATGCATGTATGAGTGGTTTCAACCCAAAACTCCTCAATAAAAACTGCAAAAATGCTGAGATTATTTCAATCATGGTATTATAGAAAGCTTTCATCTCACCCTATTTAACAGACCACATCCACAGCAACTTAACTATAATTTTCAACACTTTGTGCCTCTAATAGAATTATGTATGTGTGTATTTCATGTACAAAAAAAGAGAGAGGGAAAGATAAAGGAATATATTTTGAAACTTGAGAAATTATGTACTGTCCACATTGAATAATTGATTCTTGCGTATTTATTTGCTTATGTATTTATTGACCATATTCCCCTATTATATTGGCTGCACAGGAACCAAGCCTTGTCCATCTTGATCATTTCTGTATCTTCATTGCCTATGGCAATTCCTCCCACAGAGAAAAGTCTCAATAAATATTTTTGATTAAATGAATGAATAGTACACTTCAGATATGCCCAGGATGACAAATTATTAGGAAATAAACTCTCACTTTCCCATGGAAGTGACTGATGTGGTTAGTAGCTTTAATATTCTGTGGCGTTTTCTCACTGTGGCATATGTGATAGAAAAGAAGTATTTCCTTCTGTTTTGAAAGTACCAGCAGCCATTTCACTAAGTCCAGAGAATATTATCATTCTCTGTGATTTTGACATGCCATTAAATCTATGCTGTTGAATTCTGATGAATCCTTTGACTTGGTCAGATATCTCAGAAATTTCTAAGGAGGTTTTTGCCAAAATTCCTTTGGTTAACAGTAATAATAGCAGTGATGCTGGAATGATGTAGCACCATGTATTGCTATAGACCTGACATCAGCTGTCTCCTTTATTAGTTAGCTCAGTTGGTTTGAGTTTGATATAATGAGACCTAGGACATGGGTTCAAACCCCTGGTAGAATAATTAGCTTAAATTTGTTCCCTGGACATAGGATTAACTCTGAGCTCCAGTTAGTTCCCTTTACTTTGATTCTGTGCTTTAGAAAGACCAGGAGAAATCGTCACCCAAAGCAAAATGGATGCCTACTAAGAGAACAGCAGGAGAATCATTTCTCTATGAAATCTCTCTAGCTCACATTCATACTCTACAAAGAGTTATACTACTGGTTCACACTTTGTGGACAACTAATTTAATACATTTCCTAATTAGGACTATAAACAGCAAAACAAGAGATCCATAAATAAGCTTAGAAATAACCAGTTTGTTTACATAAAAATAAATATGAAAAAATTAAGATTTCCAATATCCAGAAATAATCCTTTAGAAAAAACTTCTGTCATATATCAGCTAAGAGCTTTCCTTAATGAGAAAATAGCCATTCAAGTTAGTCTATGGGTAAATACACACTTAACATAAATTTTATATATAGACTCTGAGGAAAGTATTAGTGTCTTTATATGCAATAACAAGAAGACATCTCACTAAATAAGAATGTTTCAGTCCTGGAAGAGATCCATTCCAGGAGACACATAGCTGAGCAGTCTACTTTTAATTAGGATTTAATTCAATGTAAGTCAAGAGCTAAATGAGAAGTTGGACCTGGGTTTGGTCCACAGAAAGACAGCTCCTTCTGCAGAGAAAATGTGAGGTCTTTAAAATGACTCCAGGTCATATTAGGTTGCTGAACCAAATGAAAAGTGTTCATTTAAATATAATTAGTCTTTATTACTTTACCCTCTGGTGAATGAATGGTTCCACAATTCATCAAGCCAAAAAAAAAAAAAAAAATGCAGGGTGTAGTGACTCACGCCTGTAATCCCAGCACTTTGGGAGGTTGAGGTGGGTGGATCACAAGATCAGGAATTTGAGACCAGCCTAACCCATATGGTGAAACCCCGTCTCTACTAAAGATACAAAAAATTAGTCAGACATGGTGGTGCGCACCTATAATCCCAGCTACTCGGGAGGCTGAGGCAGGACAATTGCTTGAACCCGGGAGGCGGAGGTTGCAGTGAGCCAAGATCACCCCATTGCACTCCAGCCTGGGCAACAGGACAACACTCCA
>NW_016107342.1:4372499-4378623 GCF_001604975.1 Cebus imitator | reverse complement strand
TGAGCAGTGAGTCTCTGTTTTCTGTGAAGTAGGAAGCATGATCATCAGTTAAAAGTGAAGTAGATGTAGTGAAGTAATAAAATTAAATAATTTTGAAGGATTAGAATAGCTGCTATGAGAAACGTGAAAGGCAGATGAACAATACCAAGTAAAATGAGGCCAACATGAAGGTCATGGCTGGGTTAGATCATATATTGTTAGGGACATTATTGTATAGGAGTCAGATGCCCTGGCCAGGGGTCAACGCAAGCAGGCTCTTAGCTTGGCCCAGAGTCTGAGCTGTTCCTGTTTGAAAGCCATTTGAGAGCAATTCTTGTCCACAACAGCATGGACTTAACCCTCCACCAGGGCTAAAGAAAAACCAGCTCTGGAGTCTGGTCTATGTTGAAAGTATACTAAATGTTCATTAAGCATGTTCCTGTCTGGAGGAGCCCAGACAGCGCCTGCTTTCTAAACAGGAAACAGAGAAACCTGGCTTCGTTATGACTGTGAAGATTTACTTCTGAGACCTGGAGTCCTGCTCAAGCATTCTTTTTCCTCTCTTTCTCTTTTAGGTTAAACAAAATGGATATAATACAGAGAATGGGACCAAGGTCATGGGTGGCTGTTTATACTGGATCTCCAGGTCATCTCCATCGCCATTTCTGACAGGTTACCACTCTTGGCCAGAGCCTGGTATCTTTTCTGGAATTTAGATAGATATGAAAGATAGTTTCTCTGTTTATGAGGTGACCTACAGACACCTAAGCAAGCTATTCTGAAGAAAATCTCAGGACAGTTCAGTTATACATTTTCTTTAAATGTGCTGCTGCCTTTCTTGGTCCACTTACTGGTCCATGCAAAATCTCATGGCTCCTTTCCCTCCAATTTGGACAGAATCTGCAACTTCTCCCCAGAAGCCATCAATAGACTTCAGCAAGTAAGACGCTTCCATTTTTCACTAGTTTGAATATAGGTGTAGGATATGGGATATGGGAAGGTTGTTTGGGGGTTTTAGTATTTTCACTGCTTGGTGTGCTCTGAGTTTCTTGCATCTATTTGTAAATCTGATAAATTCTTGGTCATGGTTTCTTTGAAAATTTCTTCTGCCTTGTTCTTATCTCTTCTATTTTTGCCATTCTTATTACACACATGTCAGACCGTTTGATGTTATCCCACATGTCTTAGATATAATAAGGGGTTTTCTTTGGGTTTCCTTTTCATTTATTTTACTTTTTTTTAACTTTTTTATTTCTCTTTGTGTTTTAATTTAGGTAATTTTCATTGACCTATCTTCAAGTTGACTTCAAGTTCACTGATTCTTTCCTTAGCTTGTCATATCTAGTGATGAGTCTATCAAAGGTATTCTTCATCTCTGTTATTATATATATATATTTTTTTTCATTTCTATAATTTCTAGATGCGCAGATCCAGGTCTTGTGGGCAACATCCAGCCAGTGGCCTGTTTTTGTAAGATTTCTAAGACCTATGCACTTAGGAGGGTTTTTACATTTTTTTTAATTTAAAAAACACTTTTAAAATAAAAACAATAATGTGTAACAGATCGTATGTGGCCCACAAAGCCTGAAACATTTGCTGTCTGGCCCTTTAGAGAAAAAGTTTGCCAATCTCTGCCACTGATCCCTTAACATTCTAATCATTGTTATATTAAATGCCCTTTTAGAGAACTACAGCATCTGTGTCATATCTGCGTATGGTCCTGATGGTTGCTTCTTGCTGTTGGTAATGGGTTGTTTTTGTTTACCTTTCTCTTTCAAAAAAAACCTCTATTTTGGTTTTTTTCTGGAGAGTCTAAGTGAGACATCTTACTGAAGAGAACAGGACTATGGTAAATGCTTTTCATGACTGGAAATGGACATGTCTTTCCTTTTTCTAAGCCTTTAGTACAGGGGGTTGAGTTAATCTGGTCAGAAATTATGCTTCAGTTTGTTGTTGCTATGGTTACCCTCAGTGTACCACAAGCCTCAAATTTCTGTGATGACACTCTGGGTTTGAGGTACAAGCTGGCATGCCAGAGGATTTTTCTCAATGTTCGCTTCACTCCACTCTAGGTCTTTCCTTTGCATTGTGCCTCACAGTGGGTGTGTCTCATGCTTTTGAAACTCTCCCAGATATATTCTACTGTTTCTTATTACTTGGTGCTTATTGGCTTGATGGGTGGAGAGAGTGGTCTGTGAAGTCTCAGTCTTAGGCAGGCACTAAGTCTCTGGGCTTCAGGGTGTGGCTTTCTCAGTGCTTGCGCCCTTACCCAAGTTGTATTTCTTGGCCCATACACATGCCTTTTCCTTGCCCAAGATAGGTGACTTTTTTCTGTTCCCATTCCCCAACTAAAATGGGTTTTTACCAAGGCAATAGTGTTTTTGACTCCCCACACATTAATGTCAAAGCTTTGGTTTTATAGGAGAAATCAGGGGCTGGGTGCGCTGTCTCACGCCTGTAACCCCAGCACTTTGGCAGGCCAAGGCAGGTGGATCACGGGGTCAAGAGATGAAGAGCATCCTGGCCACAACATGGTGAAACCCCATTTCTACTAAAAACACAAAAATTAGCTGGGCATGGTGGTACGCACCTGTAGTCCCAGCTACTCCAGAGGCTGAGGCAGGAAAATCGCTTGAACCCAGGAGGCAGAGGCTGCAGTGAGTCGAGATCTCACCACTGTACTCCAGCCTGGTGACAGAGTGAGACTCTGTCTCAAAAAAGAAAAAGATAGAGAGAAATCAGAAAGAAGGGTCCTGGTAGAGTTTCATGTCTGTCCCAAAGAGGCAGCTCTACCTATCTCTGAGGACTGCACCATGAGGGACATTTCTCAAGTCTCTTATAAATATTTCTTATATATTTGTATGATATACAAAGATACGTGGAGAAAAAATCCTGCAATGGAGTATGAACTTCCACATGTTTGCAGCCTCCTGGGGTGCTACACTTTCCTGTAATCCCACATTCAGCCCTCACCAGTTTATTAAATATTACAGCTAAATTCTTACCAGCTTCCCACTGTATTTACCCCAGGTGAACAAGTGCTTGCATCCCATCTCACCTAATAGGAGTAAGTCTATGTTCAGATTTCATAATACTCAGTTGCTCTGAAATCTTGGCTCTCTTTTGGGTTCAAGAAGAGTAATGAACCTTGGCTACATTTTTGTTTAAAGAGCAGGAATGATATACTTAAACTACCTCTCTATATCCCTGAGTGGAAACCAAAAGTTCAAATGCCTCATTTGTTGAAATTGCATCTTTGGACAATGTCACAAGTTGACAAAGATATCAGAGAAGTACTGGGGTCTTGAGGAATATAGGCAAAGGCTATGTTGCATGTTGGGCAGAAGAGCCCTGTCTTACTTGGTCCTGTAAGTGAGCAGCATTCTGTGATGGGAGAGGCCTGATCATTCCATGGGATCAGGGACTGACCACAGGAAAATTACTGCATGAACACAGAAAAGTAGCCAAAGAAGCTGAAACTGTTAAGAGTGAAGCTGGTAATAGATGATGGGATCCTAAGTAAATGAGTATATGAAGCCAAAGATGCTCGTACATTGATAGAAAATTGAAGGGATCATAACCTTAGAGGTTCAGTAAAGTCAAGAAGCAGATTCATTGGAACTAAAAAATGAGAGCGAAATCATGTCAGCAAGATGGCTGACTAGAATCCCCTAGTATTCATCCCCCCAAACAAAGACAACTAAACAGTGAATGGACCACTATATGTTAATAAAAATAACTAAAGGAAAATGCCAAAAAATAACAAAGACAGCCAAACAGTGAATAAACCACTATATTTTAATAAAAATAACTAAAGGAAAATGCCAAAGCACATTAAAGTAACAGATGATGAGCACAAAAACTCAGGATAGGCAGGCAGAGAACAGAAGGAAACACCTGGCCTCCACCACCCCATCCCTCAGCCAGGATCAGCTGAGAACCATAAGGAACCTCTCCGTATGATGAAAACGTGGGAAAGGCTATCCCAGCATCCCCCAGCAACACCTTGGATACCTACAGTCCTCACTACTGGGATTCCCTACTGTCCTCACAGGCACTAAGCCCAGCTGAGAGAACCTCCTGGAGTCAACACAACTGTGCTCTTCTCAGAGAAGGAGCTGACACTATACCCTGCCCCATGTGGCCTGCACAACTACTGCACTGAAATTACTGCTGCAGTGTGTCTGCCACGAAGAGGGGGTAATAGCCATGACACCCCCTCATGCCAGAGACTAAGCCACTGCTGAACCATTCCTGCCCAGCAGCTGACATCCCCAGGCTGAGCAGCTAGCTGTTATGCCTTTCCCTGTGTGGCCAACCAGCAGTAGAGTCACTCCACCTACCCCTTCCAAAACTCCTCAAGATATGAACTCCTTCCAGTGCTTTCACAGAACAGCTTTATCTACCTCTCCCAGTGGCTGCTCTACCCTGCCCCTAGGGACCTGAGCTGAAGTATGCACTGCCTCCTAAGGAAACTGCCTTGGCACAGAGCTGCCACGTCTACTCTCCTAGTTACTGCTATGTCCTGCCCCTTGGAACTTGAGCCAAAGCTGCACACTCCTACCTAAGGAAACAGTATTTTGGCAAAACTACTTCATCTACATTTCCCAGTCTGGCTGTCCCCTAGCCCCTATGCTGCATATACTCCTTCCTGGGGAAACAGTGCTGTAGCCACCTAGGGCAGTCACTCTTGCCCAATGCCTAAGTTGAGGCAGCAACCTACCACCCAGAAAAAGGTATTTTGGCCACCCAGAGTGGTCATGCACCACAGTACTTAAGCTGAAGTGACTTCCTATATCCCAGGGCTGAGCTGATGTAGTAGCCTACCTAACAGAGAAAGATAGCAGTGGCTGAGCTGAGACACCCCACCCTACAGGCCGAACAATTCTAGTACCCTGCTTTCCTGTGGTTGAACTAGCCCCCTAGAGTCTGACCTGCTGAGACAATACTCTATGGAGAATTGAGTCATAGTTGTGCTGCTTCCTGACCCCCTAGGGCCCAAACAAAAACTGTGCTCCACCATTCTAAGTGCCGCTGTTCCACCTGGAATCACAGAGTCTGGAATAGTGCCAAGCCACATCATCTCAGGGTCTAGAGTCACCACTAAATGATGCCTTTTCCCTTGGGACCCAAGTTGCCACTGAGCCCCATTGGCTCAGGATACCAAATTGCTGCCATGCACAGCTCCTTGGGCTCAAACTTCCAGAATACCCCTTCCCCCTGGAGTCAAGCCAGTGCTATGCTCTGCCTCCCAATAACAGAGCTACAACTCAGCCCTGGGACTGAGCTGCTAATGCATATCTTAGAGTCACAGATTCTAAACCCAGCTAAAGAGAGAAAGTGTGCCCCCAAACCCAGGTGTCACAATAAGGTTGTCAAGACTCTGAGCCTAGAATCATGGCCCCACAGCCTTTCCAAGCACCCTGCATCTGGAAACCAGCACCACTGCAGCTATTTGTATGCTCCCTTTGGCTAAGTCTATTTATTGTGGGAAGAACAAGAAGAGGAAGACCCCAAAAGACTTTACCATCTAGGACATCAATAGCCAATGCCACTGCCACTGCCACAAAGTTCTATGGCCTAAGCCCCTGAGACATCCACAATTATTGCTCACATTGAACATAGCTGAAGATATGTCATAGAGATTATACCACTGCAACTGCCCCAAAACAGAGTCACCACACCCTTCCCAACTGGCACACTAAGACCAAATTCAAGTGAAAGTCTTTCTCTACAAAAACCAATCTAGAAAGTTTGGAAGAGGTGATTCTTCTACCAGGTGCATAAACATCATTGCAGGGACACAAGAAACATGAAAGAGGAAAGCAATATGACACCAACAAAGGAATGTAAAAACTCTCTAATAATAGACTCCCATAAAATGGAAATCAATGAATTGTCAGAAAAGAAATTCAAAATAATAATTTTTGAGGAAACTCAACAATATACAAGAAAATACAGATAGACAATTCGATAGAATCAGAAAAACATTTTATGATATGAATGTAAAAAATCAACAGAGATACAGATAATATAAAAAAGAACTAAACAAAATTTTGCAGCTGAAGAATTCAATGAACAAAATATAAAATACAATAGAGAGCTTCAACAGCAGATTTGATTGTTAAAAAAAAAAAATCTCTGA
>NW_016107342.1:4338568-4372414 GCF_001604975.1 Cebus imitator | reverse complement strand
TGGTGAAACCCTGTCTCTACTAAAAACACAGAAATTAGCCAAGCGTGGTGTCAGGTGCCTGTAATCCCAGCTACTCAGTAGGCAGAGGCAGGAGACTTGCTTGAACCCAGGAGGCAAAAGTTGAAGTGAGCTGAGATTGTGCCACTGCACTCCAGACTGGGCAACAGAGCAGCACTCTGTCTCAAAAAAGAAAATAATTAACAAAATGACAGGAGTAAGTCCTCACCAATCAGTAATAACCGTCAATGTAAACTGATTAAAATTCCCACTTAAAAAAAAATACACTGGCTGAATGAATTAAAAAACATGACCTAACTGTATGGCTGCCTACAAGAAGTTCACTTTGCCTCTAAAGACACATATAGACTAAAAGTGAAAGAATAGCAAAAGATATGTCATTAAAACAGAAACCGAAGGCAAGTAGGAGTAGCTATACTTACGTAAGATAAAACAGACTTAAAGTCAAAAACTTTAAAAGGAGACCAAAAAAACACTTCATTATCTAAAGATAAAAGGATCAATTCAATGAGAGAGTATCATAATTATAAAGATATATGCACCAGAGCACTCAGATATGTAAAGTGTTAGATTTAAAGGGAGAGATAGGCTCCCATACAATAATAGCTGTGTACTTTAATGTGCAGCTCTCAGCATTGAACAGACCATCTAGAAAGAAAGCCAACAAAGAAACATTGGATTTAAACTGCACTTTTAACCAAATGGACCAAACAGATATTTACAGAATATTTAATCTAATAGCTACAAAATACACATTTTTAAAAATCAGCACATAAAAATCTCCAGAGTAGACTATATGGTAGGCCACAAAACTAGTATCAACAAATTTAACGGAAACGAAACCATATCAAGTATCTTTTCTGATGACAATGAAATAAAACTAGAAATCAATAACAAAAGGAACTTTCGAAACTGCATAAATATATGGAAGTTAAACAATGTGCTTCTAAACTACCAATGGTGAATGAATAAATTTAAAAGAAAATTTGAATTTAGAAAAATGAAAATGAGAAGACAGTATATCTAAACATATGGGATACAACAAAAATGGTGTGAAGAGGAAAGTTTATAGCAATAAATCCTCCATCAAAACAGTAGAAAAATGTCAAATAAACAACCAAATGATGCATCTCAAGGAACTAGAAAGTAAGAACAAACCAAATCCAAAATCAGTAGAAGAAAAGAAATCATAAATATCAGAGCAGAAATAAATGAAATTGGGATTTTAAAATATATAAAAGATTAATGAAACAAAAGGTCAGGTTTTTTTTTTTTTTGAAAAGATAAATAAAGTCAACACATTTTTAGCTATAATAACCAAGAAAAGAAAGATGAGACCTACGTAAATAAAATCAGAAATGAAAAAAGAGGTATTACAACTGATAACACAGAAATATAAAGGGTTATTAGAGACTATTATGAACAACTACATACCAACCAATTGGAAAGCCTTACAGAAGTGAATAAATTTCTGGACACATACAACCTGCTAAGATTGAACAAAAAAAAAAAAAATAGAAAACCTAATCAGATCAATTATTAGTAATGAGATTAAATCAGTAATTAAATGTTTCCTTTGAAAGGAAAGTCCAGGAACTGAAGTTTTCACTGCTGAATTCTACCAAACATTTAAAGAAGAACTAAAACACATTATTCTTAAATTCTTCCAAAAAAAAAAAATGAAGAAACAAGAGATCTTCTAAACTCATTTATGAGGTCAGCATTACCCCCAATACTAAAACTAGACAAAGATGCAACAACAAAAAGTAAAACTATGGGCCAATATCTCTAATAAACGTGGATGCAAAAATCTTCCCTAAAATACTAACAAACCAAATCCAGTACATTAAAAAGATCATTCATCATAATCATAATTGAAAGGAATGAAAACAAGGCATTCCAATGTTCATGCAGTAATTATCATAGAAATGAAAGGATGGTTCAACATACAAAAATCAATAAATGTGATATATCAACAGGATCAAGGGGAAAAAAACATATGGTCATCTCAATAGATACAGAAAAAAGATTCAGTAAAATTCAACATCCCTTCATGATAAAAGCTCTCAACAAACTAGGTATAGAAGGACCATACCTCAACACAATAAAGACCGCATATGACAAAACCACAGTAAACATCATACTAAGTGGGAGAAAGCTAAAAGCTTTTTCTATAAGAACTGAAACAAGGCAAGGATGCTCACTCTAACTATTCTTACTCAACTCAGAACTGGAAGTCCTAACCAGAGCAATTAGGCAAGAAAAAGAAATAAAGAGCATCCAAGTTGAAAAGGGGGAAGCTAAACTGTTCTGTTTTCAGACAACATGGTTATAGACATAGAAAACCCTAAAAGCTGCACCAAAAACTCTCAGAAGTGATAAATAAATTCAGTATTATTGCAGGACACAAAATCAACATACAAAAATCAGTAGTGTTTCTAGACACCAACAACATCTCTACAAGGAAAACTAGAAAACACTGATAAAGAAATTGAAAAGAACAAAAAAAGAAGACATTCCATACTCATGCAATAAAATAATTAATATTGTGAAAATAACCATCCTACAAAAGTGATGTACAGATTCAGCACAGCCCCTGTCAAAGTACCAATAACGTTCTTCACAGAAAAAAAAAAAAAATTCTAAAATTCATAGAGTACTACAAAAGACCTCAAATAAACCAAAGAATAAATCTGAAGGCATCACACTACTTGACTTTAAAATACAGTATAAAGCTAGATTAATCAAAATAGCATGGTACTGGCATAAAAATAGAGAGATAGATCAATGGAACAAAATAGAAAACCCAGAAATAAATCCACCTACTTGCAGCCAACTGATTTTCTACAAAGGCTCTGAGAACACTCAGTAGGGGAAAGGACAATCTTCAATAAATGGTTCTGGGAAAGCTGGATATCCATAAGCAGAAAAATGAAACTAGACCTCTATCTCTCACCATATACAAAAGTCAACTAAAAATGCATTAAAGACTTAAATATAACACTCAAAAGCATGAAGCTACTAGAAGAAAACAACAGGGGAAGTGCTTTAGGACATTGATCTGGGCAAAGATTTTATGAAGACCTCAAAGCACAGGCAATAAAAGCAAAAATGGACAAATGGGATTACATCAAGCTAAGAAGCTCCTGCACCACAAAGGAAACAATCAACAAAATGAAGAGACAGCCCNCAGTTGAAATCTCAATAACTTTGGTTTGTCAGTGGTTTATTTGCATATGACTTTGAAAGCACAGGCAACAAAAGCAAAAATAGACAAATGGGATTATACTAAACCAAAAAGCTTCTGAACTGCAAAGGAAAAATCAAGAGAAGGAAGAGACAACCTGAAGCACAAGAGAAAATATCTGCAAACTATTCAACCCACAAGGGATGAATATCCAGGATACCCAAGAAACTCAACAGAAAAAAAAAATTATATATATATATATGTGTGTGTGTGTGTGTGTGTGTGTGTGTGTGTGTTTTAAAAATGGGCCACAGGCTAAACAGACATCTCTCAAAAGAAGATACACAAATGGCCAACAGGTATATGAAAAAAATGTTGAATATCACAAATTAGAGAAATGGAAATCAAAACCACAATGAGATAGCATTTTACCCCAGTTAGAATAACTATTATCAAAAAGACCAAAAAAAAAAAAAAGCTTGTAAGGATGCAAAGAAAAGGAAGGGAACTCTTATACACAGTTGGGAGAGATGTACATTAGTACAGCTATTATGGAAAACAGTATGGAGGTTCCTCAAAAAACTAAAAATAGAACCAGACACCCTACTACTGGTCATTAACCCAAAGAAGAGGAAATCAGTATGTTGAAGAGATGTCTTTACTGCAGTACTATTTTTCTTATATGTTTATTGCAGTACAATTCACAATAGCCAAGATATGGAATAACCGAAGTGTCCACCAGCAGATGAATGAATAAAGAAAATATATACTATGGTATATATGCACAATTGAATATTACTTAGTGATAGAGAAAAATAACAATTCTCTCATTCACTGCAACATAAATGAGCTTGGAGGAATTTATTTTAAGTGAAATAAGCCAAGCACATATTTTCACTTACATGAGAAAGCTAAATAAAATAAAAGTTAATTTCATACAAGTGAAGAGTAGAATAGTGGATACTATAGCTTAGGAAGTGTAGGGGGAAGAGGAAGATAGACAGGGTTGGTTAACAAATATAAAAGCACAGCTAGATAGAAGGAATAAATTTTAGTGTTCTGTAGCACCGCAGAGTGACTTCAATAAACAAGAATTTATTGTATATTTTCAAATAGCTACAAGAGTGGATTTTGAATGTTCTCAACACAAAGAAATGATAAATGTCTGAGGTAATGAATATGCTAATTACTCTGGTCTGATCAGTATACATTGTATACATTTACTGAAATATCATATTGGGCCCCACAAATATATGCAATTATGTGTCATTTTAAAATAATAAGTAATAATAATTAATTTGTTAAAAGAAAAGAATGAAAAAGCCAGAAGAGCAGATGGATGTGATAAAGGAAGCAGTCAGCTCGTTGAAGATCAACTCTGGAGTTGAACGATTCAAGGTGCAATCTATAATGTAGAAGAGTTTCCATGACATGAAACAGTCAAGTAGATATGGTCATCTGGAATGGCAAAAAGGAAGTCTCTCAGGGATGTTGTAGAGGGTAATTCTGTGTTAAGAGAGTTAACACACCCTCTGGGGCAATGAAAAGCTCTTTCAATTTTAGATAACCAGAATTTCAGAGAAAAGGCAAAGGTTTCAATGACGAAGGGGATCAGAAGCCGAGAAGAACATCTTAATGAATCCCCCAAATTCAGATGAATAAATATGCGTGTTTAAAGCTGGAGAACAGAGTCAGGAATGTGAGATAAGGTGAGGCAGAGCCCCCATATTAGCTATATGGAAGGTTCCACAGTGAAGAAGCATTCTACCACATACCCAGCACTGGTAGGTGCCATCCTAAAACCACCCAATCTAACCTATTTTTCCCCTTACTTTTCATCATGTTGTCACTATTCCCTTGTTTCTTACCTTTCTCCACTCCTCCACCCTCTACCTTAGATCTTCCTTCCAGCTTTAGACAAATCCCTGTTTCTACCTACTAGCTTTAGATCACTGTTCTCCACCTGACTACATTTTCATCTTTTCTTTTGCTTTGCATATCTACAGACAGTCTTCAGAAAGACTCAGCTTCAGAATCTGGCCCCTAAGGAAAGAATTCCACCAAGTCTGCCCTAATCTGTGTAGGACCTAGGTATGATGTACTTTAAGTTCCCTTCTAACTCCACGATTCTATAAACTTAGCCCAACTTGCAGATTTTAGCAGAAGCAAGTAAATACAACCTGAAAGCTATCTTCCCTATTAATTTCAGGCTATCTGAAGTGGAAAATGTTCTCAGTGTCTAGCCTGGCTTTGCTGCCCTTCTAGTTTCAAAGTATATAAGTTTATTATCAAAGTCAAATCAAAATTCCAGAGTTTGTCATATGTAGTTTTACAGCTATGGCCACCTAAAACATGATCAGAAAAGCTTGTGTTGGTTTTGATATGACTGGTTTGAAAGCAGGTTTGACTGGCTGTTGAGTTTCCATGGCTCTGAAATCAAGATCCACGTGGATTAAAAAATATATATGTATTATCCAAATATTGTATGCCAATGTAATCAACAAGGGAATAAAACCTCCAGACCAAATTCCTATTCCTGTCTCAGTTCACTCTTTAATGGATGTTAATAAGCAATGAGATGGCAGAAGAATCACAAGGGGGAAAATGTCTGGGTAACCCAGGACCCTAGCAAATCTATAAGCTTGGATAATAATTTAGTTGCCTTAGATGAGAAACCTAGATTTACTGTGATTATCCGTAATGTTAACGTTGAGAATTTCTCTTCTCTATTAACACAACTCAGGTCCAGAATGGCTTTCGTCACTCAATTCAGCTATAGTATTTATTTCTGGCATTAGATTAGTCTCATGGGGTTATAGTGTTTTGTCACAAGGATTACTCAACTCTACATACACAAACTCTATATAAACACAGATGAAAAAGCACACTTGTTCTCACATAAATACTAAAAGCAAATGTGCCAATCTTTTGCTGCCTTTGCAGTGATCCATCACGGAACTTTTGCCAAACAGACTGGAGTAAAGTCAATGTTACTTTTTTAAAAGTAAAAAATGCTCTAGGCGTAAAAGTGTGCCAGTTTTCCAACTGAAATCGCTGAGAGGCAAACATGACTGTAAATTTACTTTTTTTTTAATGGAAACCTCTGGTTTCCAAACTTTTTAAAATACCTCCACCAAAAAAAAATTAGAGAATGCATTCCCCAATGAGTATTGCTTATATAAATCTTAATTTACGTATTATGTGATATAAATCTACAATGTTATAGATGCAGTAACTTTAAAAAGCATTCAACATGAGGTTATAAACAAAAATGATGTTAATATTTTGAAAATTTTATTATCTTCATACTATCATTGACTAATATCCTAACACAGAATACATACTTAGAGTTTGATACATTGTTAACTGTAGTAGAGATATGTCCATTTAAGAAATAATTGCATTGATATTTGTGACTTTTTAAGAGATGGGGTCTTGCTGTGTTGGTCAGGCTGAAGTGGAGTGGCTATTCTCAGGCATGATTCTAACTCTTTGTCAGATCCCTATAATGTGACTGTCAAGAAGCTCCTAGTAGTAGTAGGAGCAACTCTGTCATGCTCTTATTATTACTTTCAGTTTGCTTTATTAGTTTTATCTTGCCTTTGACTTTTCTTTGTAAAATATTTCATGAGTGATTTGTTTCACAATTGTAAAGGTTAATTTGATAAATATATGAGTAAACATATAAAATAAAAAATATAAATAATGTGATTTTAAAATTTACATGAGGTAACATTTGAATCACAATGCGTTGCAACACACTAGGGTAATCAGTTACATGAAAACACTAATGTCAACCTTCCATGATGTGGAACACCTACTTTTCCTACAAGATACCTTCTATACTGCCTACAAATAGATATGTGGTAAGTATACATCACTGTTAATGAATATTCATTGTACAAGTAAAAAAGGAAAACAGCTAAATTGGGCTTTATCAAAATTTAAAGATTTTGCACATCAAAAGACATTATCAACAGAGTAAAAAGGCAACTCTTAGAAAGAAATATTTGCAAATTATATAACTGATAAGGGATTAATACCCAGAATATATAAAACTCATCAATGAAAACACAGTCAAATTTAAGAATGGGCAAAGGACTTGAATAGTCATTTGTCCAAAGAAGATATATAAACAGCCAATAAACACATAAAAAGATATTAAATACCACTAGACATTAGAAAAATGCAAATAAAAACCCAAATAAGACATCATTTCACCAGCATTAGGCTGGCTATTATTTTTAAAAAACAACAAAAATAGGAAATAACAAGTGTTGGTGCAGATGTGTAGAATGTGTAGTTGGTGCAGTTGGTGCAGATGTGCATTGTTGGTGGGAGTGTGAAATGACATACCCACAGTGGAAAAGTTTGGTGATTTCTCAGAAAGTTAAACTAGATTTACTATATGATCCAACAATTTCACTTCTATGTATATACCCAAAATAATGGAAAACACCAAGGATACTTGAACACCAATGTTCATAGCAGCACTATTCATTTATAACAACTAAAAGGTAGAACCAACCCAAATGTCCATCATCAGATAAATGAGTAAACAAATGTTGTATCTACATAAAATGGAAGCTTATTCAGCTCTAAGAAGAAATAAAATCTTGATACATGCTACAACATGGACAAACCTTGAAAACATAAAGCTAAGTGAAATAAATCAGACCAAAAAGGATAAATAGTGTCTGATTCCACCTATATGAGTTACCTAGAATAGACAAAGCCATGGATACTAAAAGAATAGAAGTTACTGTGTACTAGGGGAAGCGGGAAATGGGAAGTTTTTGTTTAATGGTACAGAGTTTCTGTTTGGGATGATGAAAACCTTCTGGAAGTGGATAGTGGTAGTGGTTTCATAACATTATGAATCTACTTAATTCCAGTGAATTATAGCCTGCTAAATTGTATGTCATATATTTTATTACAGTAAAAATCAAGGCCAAAACATTAGTGAAACTTAATTTTATAAAGGTTAATATAAATTAAACTTTTATTATGTTTTTTAATGTCCTTATAAGCCCTTTTTTTTTTTTTTTTGAGACAGCATCTTGCTTTGTAGCCCAGGCTGGAAAATAGTGGGGTGATCTTGACTCACTGCAATCTCTGCCTTTCTGGCTCAAACAAGCCTCCCGCCTCAGCCCCCAAATAGCTGGGACTACAGATGCATACTGCTATGCCCAGCTAATTTTTTTGTTTGTTTTTTGTAGAGACAGGGTTTCACAATGTTGGCCAGACTGGTTCAGAACTCCTGAGCTCAAGTGATCCACCCGCCTCAGCTTCCCAAAGTGCTGGGATTACAGGCATGAGCCACTGCACCCAGCCAAAAAGTGTAAGTTCTTTTATTGATTACTTTTAAAAAATTATTTTCTCATGGAATTCGTCTGTACTTAACATTTCCCCAAATAGCACCAGATTAAGGTGAGAAAATAAAAAGCATTCTAGGGAAAAAGTTGTTTGTTTTTTCCATTTGATATGAATTTTCATTCTCTCTCACCCCCCTCTCCCTCTTCTGATTACAATCTTCCTGAATGAAACCCAATGGGCTATAAGTTAAGCAACTTGGAAAAAACACTGGCCAAGTTAAAACAAAATGGTATAGGGAACAATGAGAAGGGCTTGATGTTTCTGAAGAAACTTGAAGTCAGAGTCTTCCCAACTGGGTAGGACTGTTTCTTGGCAGCTGAAACCAAAGCTACCCTTAACCATTCAATGGCCATGCCTTCCTATGCTGCCTCCCGAACACATGGATTCACTTTGTGTGCTCGCTCAAGAAGTTGCGCACAGAGCTGAGAAGGTCTTCCAGAGGTCATCTTTTCCTAGGGTCTCTCGGCAGTTTTCTCCTGAACTATTCCAGATTTTTTTATTCCTCCATTCTTTAAGTTGCACTGAGCAGTTGATAACTAAACCTCTGTAGTCTATAGGAAAAAAATATTATAGTCCACGGTCTTAATTTTATTTTTAGATAAATCTGTTTAAGGCAAGGATGTTCTTTCAAGTCAAAGTCATTTTGGCTTTCTTTCTTCTTACATAGTGATAACACTTTAGGAAACTGGTATTAATGGGAGGTCAGATCACAGGCTAAAAGAATTATGTCCATTTTGAACAGAGACTGTTAGAAAACAAAATGATCATTTAGCGTCGATATTAGATTCCTTTCTGAATTTAGCCTTTGGGCAATTGGTTTATTAAAGGATTCTAAAAGCTTTTGGCCTTTATGTGAATGAAAGTAAGCACTGTAGTTTCTAACTGTAATGAAATCAGAAGGGTCATTCACCCCTGTTCTGTAGATATTAATTCATGACCAGCCTGTCCCTCAGCAGAGTAAAGTGCTGGGACAGCAGGTATATTTGGGGGAGGTACAAAACTGCCTGGGAAGCAGCTGGACTTGGCAGTCTGGGGTCCAGGAACAGAGCAATAGCAAATCTCTTGCACGGAACAGTGTGTCCATTACTTTGACCCCCACATGCCTTAACTGGGCTCCTTTGTTTCTGATAAATTTCCCATCTACATGTAGAAAAACACATTTTTTTCTATCTTTTAAAGTAAGCAGGTTTGCTTCCCACTCTGTACCCTCTCCCATGCCTGGACTGGACGTTATCTGTCTTGTGGCAGAAGAGAGTTTAACAGAAAACAGGATTGTATTTAATGGTCTCCAAACTTCTGTGAAATATCCACTTACTTGCCACAGCTTGATTTACTGCATCACCTGGAAATAACAAATGTAATTACATTGGAATCGGCATAATATAAGGCCAGATTGCCATAACATTCCTTTTGCTTGAGAGGAAGTTAATATGAATGAGAACCAGCTGTCTGTCATCGTGCACATTTGGTCAGCTCCCATAAGTGATGACAGATATGGCTCTTTTGGAAAATAAAGTCACATAATTGTAATGGCCATTTTTTCTGACATCTTTAATATCTATAATGAATCACGTAAAGTTCATCTATCTTACCTGAAACGACAAGATAATTTTGTGATCTCCAAAGGGTTATCTATCTCCCAAGAATAGTACCCAGCCTAATGTTGCGGATTTCTTTAATAAGAGGGATAATATATTCTTAGCTAACAATAAAAAACAAATGAACTTGTGACTTCATAGCTAAATAAATGCCTTAGTGTAACTTGGGGCTTTGGATAGCAAGAAAGGTCTACAAAGTATATATGTATATGTGTGTGTGTGTGTGTGTGTATATATATATACATAATATATATAATATGTACATATAATGTAATCAGACAATTTTAGAGAAAAAATTTTAAAGGAACTAGCATTTTGGTATATGTAATTTAATCAACAATTTTAGAGAAACAAAATGTTTGAAAGGAACTAGCATTTGGGGGGGGGGAATCTCTGCTTTGTGCTAGGCTGTCTACATTCACTGTCTTATTTAACGTCCATAATAACCCCACCTTGTGAGTTAGATGTTATGACCCGCCTCTTTTAAAGAGAAGACTGAAGTTTAGTGATGCTAGTAACTTTCCCAAGGACATACAACTAGTTATTAATAAGGTTGAGAGTAAGATCTAGGCCTCTTTGACACAAGTCAATAAAACCATTAATGAAAGAGTTCAGCAAGATTGGCAAATTCAAGATCATCACAGAAAAACTGGTAATTGTTTATGTGGCAGTAATAACTAATTAGACAGTGGAATACAAAAAGCTGATTCCATTTATAATTCCCAGTAATGAGAGTGTGATGGTAACTCAATGGTAGATAGATCAGTGGAACTGCAGCATGACCACATGTACTGATATCTGATATATAACAGAGGTGTAATACATTAGTAGAGAAAGCCTGGGCCAATAAGTCACTGGAAAAGAAGATATCCATATAAAAATGTTTGATTCCCTATTTTATGCTAGATAAACATTAAAAATATTCCAGGAAAACGAACCTAAATACGAAAGGCAAAACTTTGCATACTTTAGAAGAAAGTACAGGAGACTAAACAATGTCGGGTTGTAGAAGGAACCCTTAAATAAAACAGAAAATCACAAATGACACCTGAAAGATTCATAAATTCACAGATTAAAATGAATGCTTTTATGCAATAAAACACAGCACAAACTGAAAAAAATAAGCCACAGGCTGGGATAAAATATTTGCAATATATATAGCTAACAAAAAATTAGCATTCAGAATATTTAAAGTATGCATAGAAAACTATTATTTGATGGGAAAAATAAATAATTCACAGAACAGGAAATTCATTGGTTACTTAATATGTGAAAGGATTTTTTAACCTTACTAGTAAAAAAGGAAACAAATTAAAACACTGTGATGTTATCTCACATTTATCAAATTGACAAGTTTTAAAAGTCTGAAAATACCTAGTGTTGGCCAGATGTGATGCAACAGGAATTCTCATTTACTGCTGATGGAATTGGAACAACTACTTTGGAGCACAACTTGACAAGGTCCAGTAAAGCTGAAGATTGCATACCTAACACCTCATAATTCCAGTCCTATGTGCATGGCTTAAAGAAACCCTCGGACATGCATGCAAGAAGAAATAAGAAGTGTTAATGGTAGCATTGTTTATAAAAACAAAACAATGGGAACCCAAATATACTTAAACAAAAGAAAGGATATATTTTTATATAGCATGCATAAAATGAAACATGGTACAGCAGTTTAAATGAGAAAACTAATTCTATCTACTTGTAACAACAGGAATAAATTTCAAAAACATAATGTTGACAAAAAAAAGAAAGTTGTGAAAAAGTTAGTACACTATTATATATATATATATATATATATAAATTGTATATATATATATAAATTGTATATATATATATATATTTCAAAAACATTTTAAAATATGATGTGTTTATAGAAACAATGTATGGAAATTTATGTTTTACTGAACAATGAAACATTGTTTGCGTGCGTGTATATATATGTGTGTATATATATAATCATGCATATAAAAAAAGCGAAATCAGAATTGTGCTTCTCTTTGAAGAGGGACAAGATAAGAATGAAATCATAGAGAGTTCTGTTAGAGAAAGCCCTTAAACATTTTTCTTAAAAGAAATAATCAGAAACAAATGTGTTATTAGTGGGTGATGGAAAGAAAGAGAGAAAAGAGGAAGAGCATAGGGAGGAGAGACAAAAGAAGGGAGGCAAAAAGGAAAGAAAAACATTTAAAGAGTCTAAAACTCTAGATCAAATCATTGATATTTAACTTTCTATACAAAGTCATTTAATTTAAAAATATATTAATAATAACAATCTATTTGGTCATTATAACTTATGTGTAAGTGAAATGAATGACAGAAATGTTATAAGGGATCAAAGGGAGGAACTGAGAATACTCTGTTACAGGATACGCGGACTACCTATGAAGTAGTATAGCATCAAAGAATTTTAAAATGGACTTGAAAGAATTGTAAATGTATATTGCAAACTCAACGGCAACCACTTAAAAAATTAAACAAAGTGTAATTGATATGCAAAGACAGGAGAGAAAAGAGAATGATATAAAATGCTCAGTTAAAATTAGAGAAGGTGGAAGAAGAGAGGAAGACAAAAAAATGAAGAAAAGAACAAGAGCTATGAATATAAAACAGTTACAAATATGGTAAATATTAATCCAACTATATGAATAATCACAGTCTAAATACACCAAAAATTGTATTGTGTTTTTAATCTGTCAGTAATAAAATGTCCAGATCCCTCCTTCAAAAACAAGCAAAACAGATTAAAGGAGAAATTTTCAGGCTTTTTGAAATCCTTATATTATGAACAAATGTGCTGGATTTGATATGATTTTTTAAAAATTCACTATTAATTAGTGTGAGATAAATTTGAATTAAAGAAATCCAGAAATTTTAATAACTTGAAAGTATGCAATTGTAAAGTACTCTGTATCTACAGATGTTTACCTTCATGTGTGTAGCAGATTTATACATTGAACTATGATGTGGGTTGGTCTCTGTGTAAGGGCCAATCAGATAGAGCCATTTTTTCTCTACCCATCTAGATAGAAAAAATCAAAAAAATCTGTAAGCTAAGTGCCAGACTTAATACAAATAAATTATATTAAGACAAAATACAAAAAAGTTATATATTTTTTTCATATTAGACTGTACATACTGTTTTAAAATATTTTACTAAACAGAGAAGTATTGTTTCCATTTTTTACCTAAATGAGATCATATTCTGTATATTCTTTTTTAACTGACAGGTTATAATTGTACGTATTTGTACATATTCTTTTGAAAGCTAATTTTTCCAGTTCACATATACCAATTTTCTTTCAGAAAATGTTCAATTCACCTAATATTAGAACTTAGATTCTCCCCTGTGGATTCTAATACTTCCTCTAAAACTCATTTGCACAAATCACAGCCAATCCTATGCACCTAGCTCCCATTTCCATTATGCCTCTTCTCATCCAAAACAGACCCTTTATCGTGACCTTGCACCATCTTACAGGATGTGCCACCTTCTGATTTTGTCTGGTGGCTTCCTTGTAGTAAATTTTAACTTACTCTTTTCTCTGTAAACAGAGAGTTATATCTAAAGGCTCTATGGATTCAAGTTAAGCATATTTGGCAAGATAATATTTCAAGTGATGTTATCAACTTCATGTTGCTTCACTTAAGAAAAGACTAATATCTGGTTGGCCCGCCATTAATGATACTAAATTAACCACTATATTAGGATGGTGACTGTTAGATTTCTCTATTTAATGTTTTTCCCTTTGCAACCAGAAAGTCATCTGCGTAATGCTACTTCGGCATTCTAGTAGTATCCCATTCACTAAATAATTTTAATATCATTGATCATCCTGAATTTATAATTTCTTTACTGCACTTATATATAGCAAGGAACAAAACAAACAAAAATCCTTGCTCTCACAGAGTTTACCAGCCAGTAAGAAAGAGAGATAATAGACTTAAAAATTAGAAAACGACTATGTAAAGGCGGGCACAGTGGCTCACACCTGTAATCCCAGTACTTTGGGAGGTGGAGGTGGATGGATCATTTGAGCTCAGGAGTTTGAGACCAGCCTGGGCAACCTTGTGAAACCCCATCTCTACAAAAAATACAAAAACTAGCCGGGTGTGATGGCTCACACCTGTACTCCCAGCCACTTGGGAGGCTATGGCAGGAGGATGGCTTAAGCCTGGAAGGTGGAGGTTGCAGTGAGCCAAGATCATACCGCTGCACTCCAGCCTGGGTGACAGAGTGAGACTCTGTCTGAAAAACAGACAAACAAGAAAAGAAAAGAAAAATACTGCATGAAGTATGTCATGTGGTGAAAAGTGCTATGGAAACAAAGGTGAGAAAGGGTGAGAAAATGAGGGGATGGGAGTGAACTGTGGAGTTATTTTAAACAGGGTGGTCAGAGAAAGCCTCACTAGGTATCTGTGACTTTTGTGCAGAGACAAATGGACATGTGGACAAGAATCATTCCAGGCAAGTGCAAAGGCCTTGTGGCAGATGCTTGCCAGCGTATTCATGGAACATCCAGGAAGCTAATGTGACTGGATCAGAGAAAGTGGAGGGAGAATGAGAGCAGAGGAGGCCAATGAGTGGATCGGAGAGTGGGTGGATTGAGGGAGCCTTGTGCGCCAACAGAAAGTCTTTGGCTTTTACTCCAAAACAGGCTGTAAGCAGAAGAGCAACATGATCTGTCTTGTATATTACAGGAATTTCTCAGACTGTTGTGTCCAGAATAGGCTGTGAGGAGACTTTTGATTCAGCTCTAACATATAAAGCTTGAAAGTCATCACTCCCATCCCTAAAACAAGAAAAAGTAGAACAAACTAAAAATCAACAACTTTTCCTGAACTGATCAGAGAACTGAGATCACAAGGCAAAGAACCACGCTGAAATCTGGAGACCCAGAAGAATATAGAGATCACAGCCAAGATCTGCTTATCTGAAGTAGAAGCTGCTGGAGCCAGAAACTGACAGGAACACCTGCGTGGTAATTTTAACAAATGGCTGGAAGCATTATTGTGGACCAGCATGACAGTGAGAAACTCCTGGGGGATTAAGAAGACCTTCGTGCTTTCTTGGTTCTATCTCCACAAGTTCTACCAGGTTCACACAGGAAAGAGCCAAGAAATATCTCCTCATAGCTCTGGCAAAGGGAGGTGAAAAGTAATTATTCTGAATACACTATGAGCATTCTCCATCAGAAAGGCCTACTCTCCAAGGGAAAGGACTTACCCCACCTAGGCCAGAAACTCAGACCTACACAAAACAGACTAGGGAGCAGGTGGGAGAGGAAGCTGATAGTTACTGCAGTATTCACAAGAGGCAAAAGTACAGGTTGGTTTTTCACATGGAGTCTAGAAAAGATAGGGCCTTAAGGAAATAGAAAAAGCAAACCAAGTAGCAACTTTGTTAGAAAAAGGACAGTTTAAGGTCATGGACAGGGAAGCAAACAGTGAACCATCTCCCCGGAGAGCAGAATGAAGGCACGGTCTCTGAACCATGGCTGTCCTGGAGAGTAATGAGCCCTCCACTTTCACAGCAGACTCGTTTGATGGTCTGGACATCAGACGAGTGGACAAAGTGCTTTCCAGGTATGCTGAACACTTGAAAGCCCCCTGAACAGAGGGTAAGGGATTTAGTTACCTTGAGTGGGGACAAGGGCATCGAGGGAGACCTTTACTATCTGACCAAGGTAGACCTAAAGGAAACCCAGGGAGAATTTGTTCTTGTACCAACACTTCATCACAGGTTGCAAACGTCCCTTCACCAAGGGGGTATATGTTTCTGGAAACGGGTACTGTTAGCAATCTCTAGCATTGCTGTACAGTCCTAAGGTCACAGGATCACCTGAACACACATTCACACTGGGAGTCAGCATTCTCTTCCTTTCAAATCCTCCCAGATCATGACAAATTCTAGCTTTTTATTTTTTAATAAGTACTCCTCATGTAGTTGTGGATCAGAGCCCACAGGCTGCACAGATGCTGATGATGCTCATCCTAACACTATACTGCTGTAGAATTCTCCCAGTTCCTGCTTGTCTGCATCTTTACCCTGTAGCTCCTCAGGCATTTCCTAGAAAGAACCTGAAGCTACTATAAAACTTATATCTTAGTATTCAGGAAGTACCCTTGTTTTTGTTTTCCAACAGATCCAGCCCAACCACTTGCATTTTCTCAGTCATTTTAGTTAAAACTATTTGTCAGGGCACACCCTAAATGGCAGAGAGGCCACGTCACAGTATGCAGGACCCTCTCAGAAAGGTTCTCTTTGATGGGGTAACCCTCGTTTCATAGCCACTTCTGTGGCAGCACCTGGACATTCATGGGATACTGGAACTTAAGGTAACCCCCAAAGTCCAAGAAATGAGACACAAGAAGATTTTCACTTTTAGGAATCTCTATGCTGGTTTATATCTTTGTGACTGTTTACACTCTGAACATCACAGAGTACATTAGTGAAATTTAGTTGTTTACTATGAGTGAATGAATGACTGAATAAAAACATATCAGAAAGCAATGTTACATACTAAAACTCCCTGTATAAAGGGAGCTCCCTAACTGCCACTGTCTGGAGAAAAGGCATCTTAATTTTCCATTTCCTATATTTATGGTAGAAAAATATAGGAAGTATGTGGAGCTGAGATACCCATATGGGAGGATGGCCTCACAAGTAAATGCTGGTCCTCAGAACTGATGAACTCCCTGGCCTGGTATACTGAACTCAGAATAAAGCACTGGAGTGAACAGGTGGACTCATTTCTAGGGCTGCTGTAACAAATTATTATAAACACAGGAGCTTAAAGCAACCGAAATGTATTTTCTCAGTTCTGGAGGCCACAAGTCTGAAATCAGGGTGTTGTCAGAGTTGTTTTCTTCTGGAATCTCTGAGGGAGAATCCCTGCTATGTCTCTCTCATAGTTCCTGGGTGGCTGTCAGCAATCTTCACAGATCTTAGTTCTAGTTCTCATTGGCTCCAACATAATAACAGCATACCGGATTGTCTACACACACACACCCATTGTAGTGGTTTTGGAAATTATTTCAGGGACAAGTAGCATTGTAGAAATCAGTGCTTCCTAAGGTGAAATTAAAATAGATATGTATGTGATAGTCTCGCCATCTTAATAAAAAGAAGGCAGCTATTAAGTGGCAGCATTAGCAAAGTACCTTGTTAAAGCTCTTCAAAAGAATTTGCCTTTGAAGCTGGGTGCAGTGGCATGCATGTGTGTCCCCAGCTGCTCAGGAGGTTGAGGTGGGAGGATTGCTTGAGCCCAAGAGTTTGAGCCCACCCTGGGCAACACAGACTCTGTCTCTAACACAAACTAAAAAAGATGTTCTTTGAAATAATGAAATTGCCTACTTCTTCCAACTTGTTTACTTGATTACTTTAATAAACCAAATTTTAATCTGATCAGAGGCTACTTCTTATGAAATGTGAATAAGTTAAGGGTGAGCTGATGAAGCACCCTGGTGCTGAATTTACCCATCAGTATATATCTGAACAAGGTAATGCCACTTTTCCAGCCTTAGAAGTCCATGTTTGATTATGCAGCTGATGCCAATGACTTCTAAATAAAAGACAGAAATAAACTTCATAGTGAAAAATTAGAGAAGTGGTGTTACTGAGATGCTTGCCACATATTCTAGTGCATAAAACACTGAAAAAGGTACAAGTGGGAGGATGGCTTTTTATAAATTTTTAATAGCTGATGTCATAGTAATCGAACTTTACATTTTGACCATGATATTATTTTATTTTAAAAATAATTAGGAAAACTATGCATAAAGCTAGAAATGAAAAGGGAATCTGTAAACCCCAAGGTCTTATGAAAAGGAGTCATAACTCTCAGCAAATGTGTAAGTTAATACATATACATATATAAGCTACAATTACCCAAGCATTACAAAGAACCCAGGAAAAAGTTAATTCTACCCTGTTGAATGTATGCCAAAAGCCATATTTTATTTTAATACAACAAAGACTATATCAAACATCCTGGAATCTGGATCAAAGTACCTAAGAATTGAATTATTTTGACAAAATACAGGCTGGCCACTCATATCCTTTTTGTAAGGAATTTTCATTTCCTTATAAAAAGGAAAAGTGAAAATTCCTTTTACATACCAGCCATTCTGGTATAATGCAAAGTGCCTTTAGACTAACACAAACATATAACATCTTGGCTTTGCCACGTATTGGTCATAGGGCTAGGAAAAAAAAAATCTCCCAAACAATGTGACCTACAACTTCCCCAACTGAAAAATTGAAGCATAATACCCTTCTTGCAATGTCGTTGTGAAGGTTATAAATAATAAGAATAAAGTATCTGATTTTAAATGTTACTGCTATTTCTAGGCTACAGTCTTTCATTAGGTGAATCTAAGAGACCATAGTTAGGTGGGTTTGGCTACTTCATGTAGCTTTGTGTCGAAGGGAAAAAAAGGGCAACATTCATGGTTAATTTGTAGATTCCATTTGCACATAAAAATCTTGCTATATTTCTTTAATTATGACTAAGGAGCAGTGTGCTATGCATAATGTGACAGTCACAGAGAAGTGCTGCTCACATCCGCCTTCAAGAAAAGACTCGCTGCCCAGCTGTGAGGAGTGTGGTTTGCTCCCGGCCTCCCGCTGTTAGTCCTTCAGCATCCGCTTCAACTTTCCACACATTTCACACATGAGCACTGTTAGCTGTGCAGTGGCCCCTGGCCAATGACTGAGTCGGGCAGTGGTAGCCAAGAGCCTGTTCTTGCAGCAGCCTCCTGCCAATGACTGAACAGGGCGTGATGCAATGCCCAGCCACTTCCACCCAACGCAGATTCCTCTCACGGGCAGGTGTGTTCCCGAGCTCCCCACTGGGCTGGCATAGGCTTGGTCAGGCTAGCATCATGACTGACGGTACCCCTGTCCAGTCCTGCTCCCTTCCTTTTCTGTTCCCAGGTGTACTCCCCAATAAATAGTTTGCACTCTTAACAGCCACAATGTCTGCTTCCAGAGAACCTAAATTGTAATACATAAAAAATGTTTACGAGATGTATCTTATTAAGCCACAATAACAACAACTAAAATCCTGGTAGAAGAACCAATTACTTTGCCTAAAATGTCCCAGACCAGGTATCTACTCTATCCTAAATGAGCAGTTCACAGCTTCAGTCTGTTCCTGTTAGTGTGAAGCCAATGTTAGTATTTTTCTGTTTGGTCCAATGGGAAATTGCTTGCTCTGAGTTGAGCCTACTTCCTCATGTATTCTCTGTGTCTCTGTGAAAAGGAAGAAAAAAGCAGCAACAACGTGATTCGGTAAGGTTCTCAACTTCTTTAAATATCCCTCTGAGATCTTATTTTCCAAGCTATTAATCATTTTTATTGCTTTTCTCTGGAAATTATCCAAACTCTACACTCTGCATCTGTCTTCGGATGAAGTTTCAAACTCTTTGCAGGTCTCTAGTAACAAGCTGGCTATTGCAGAATCAGACAGAGAAGCTCAATGGCCATCATTACTGACAAGAACTCACTCTAAAAACTAGGGATACAAGGTTTCTAGATACATTCCCTTTGTCATTCAGTAATTGCATAATATTAAATATTTTACTTATTTTTATTCTACCTTACTCTAGAGATTTTTGATAGTATTATTTAAAATGTACTAAGAATCAGCCATATGCAAGGAACGATTCCAGCAGAAACACAAAAAATTGTTTTCTATCAATTCCATAGATACACATTTTATAAATCTTTCTATTAAAATACTACTACTGGCACTTAAACCCACACGTCCCTAAAAGTGATGGCAAATGACATGAAAGAATGAAAAGGCCCACAATTCTTTTGTCTTCTATTACTGTTTAATCTTCTAAACTAAATGCAAAGATTGCCACTGACTCTGTTTGCAGTCCATGTCTTTATAAGCCAGCTTTCTTGGCCTCCACAGTCTGTGTATGATCTGCTTTCCTAGCACATTCTCTAAGAATCCCTTCACTCACTTTGATTTCCATCAGACTCAACTATACACCATTTCTCTGCAAACACTGCTGCTTTCCTTAGCTCTCTGCCTTACTTAGCATTTCATACTTCCTCAAATACATTTCCCCCATTCAAATAGTTTACCATCCAAAACCCAATTTGAAAACCTCCTTTGCCTTGAAGCCCTTTCTAATGCCCACAGTTGTATTTTCTCCCTTCTCTGAAAACCAAGAGCACCCTGTTGCACGATCCCATTCTACCTTATATTACCTGACATGCACGTGCATCTTACTTCAGATGCTCCTCCAGCCAAGAACACTGGCTTGTTTTTTCAGTGCATTTCCTCCACCTTTCCACCAAATATTCATCCAATAAGCTACTGGATTGGTTACAAATATGTGCCAGGCACTCAAGTAAGTACTGAAAATATAACACAAGCAAAGCTGACTTCGAACCTATTCACAGTGAACTTAACAGGAAGAACTACTGAAAATGCAATGACTATAGTCCCACAGTGGACCTATGGCTCTTGGGCTGGGGTAGGAGACATTGGTAAGGCTCCTAATCCAGACTTTAAGATCAGAGAACTCTAACAAACACTAAACTGCAAGCATTTAGCCAGGAGAATAAGCTAGGTGGTGGTGATAGTTACAGTAGAGAAACAGCTTTGAAAACCCCAGGAGTGAGACAGCACTGTAGTGTCAAAGCATGGGGGAAGCATGAGAATGGATGAGCCAGAACTGAAAGTGAGAGATGAGACTCAGATGTGAGCAGAAGCCGGTCAGGACAGGCTTTTTAAGAAGTGAGGGAGATGACCCCTATAAGCCCAAGGGCAATGGCAAGTCACTGAAAGAAAATCAGACTTTGCATTTTCTTTTTCTTTTTTGAGACAGAGTCTCACTCTGTTGCCCAGGCTGGAGTGCAGTGGTATGATCTCAGATCACTGCAACCTCCACCTCCCAGGTTCAAAAGATTCTCCTGCCTCAGCCTCTCAAGTAGCTGCCTGCCCCACCACCACACCTGACTAATTTTTGTATTTTTAGTAGAGATTGGGTTTCACCATGTTGCAGGCTGACCTCAAACTCCTGACCTCGGGTGATTCACCTACCTCGGCCTCCCAAAGTGCTGGGATTATAGGCATAGACCACAATACCTGGCCAGAATTTACATATTCAAATGACCCTTCACAACTGAAAGGATCATTTAGTTGCAAGAGACAGGGAATGGGGAGACTACTTAGTAGCCTTAGTAGTTGGTTAAGCCTTAGTAGTATTAGTAGCTAAGTTAATAACTTAGTAGGGTAACTAACTTATTAGCGTTGCCAATAATCCAGGCAAGTTTCAGTAGGTGGTATGACAGGAGACATATATTCATATATTGCAAACAAATATAATTTGCCAAGTTACAAGTCAAATACATATCTACCAGCTTTCACCCTCTCCATAAATAAAATTTAAGTGAAATTTAAGTGAAAATATACAACTACTCCATATCAGTGGGGGGCCTCTTACTGTCCTATACCAGATTGCCTCATCTAACATCTGAATTTTTAACATACCTGCTGCCATTCTGGCATTTCAGCCATGACTATCATGGAGAAATTCACTGAGTTTCCAAGTGTTGCTGCAATTCATGATTCATGTGGTTAATCAATACTGCAAGTATTTTTATTTTTGTAACAGATATAATTACTATACTTAATCAATAAGCGCTGAGGACAAACGTCTAAAAAATATATCCAAGAAAACCCACTAACACGGAGTATCATATTTCCTTCCCCACATTTTTTTGACCACAGGCAAAATCAGCAGGCATTTTTGCTACTGTCTTTGTTTAAACCTGATTGGTGGATGTGAATTAATTTAAAGGTTACTTCATTGGGAGTTTACATTTTTGATCAGGAAATAGCACAGATCTCCCTGTGTAATATAAAACTATTTTTGACTGGCAGAAAAAGACAGACGAGAAATGCAGCGGGTAATGTTTCCTCATGGTTACAGCATGCAGCCTTTTACTACACCACCAGCACTGCCACCACCAGCTCACAAAGAGATCAGAGTTCTCTTCCCAGCAGATCACAGGGTGTGTCTTGGTCCATTCAAGCTGCTATAATGAAGTACTACAGACTGAGTGGCTTATAAACAACACATATTTATTTCTCACAGTTCTAGAGGCTTGAAAGTCTGAGATTGGAGTGCCAGCATGATCAGGTTCTGGTGAGGGCCCTCTTCCAGGTTGCAGACAGCGATTTTTTATTTTTTTTTTTTTTTTTTTGAGACAGAGTTTCACTCTTGTTTCCCAGGCTAGAGTGCAATGGCGTGATCTCAGCTCACCACAGCCTCCACCTCCCCGGTTCAAGCAGTTCTCCTGCCTCAGCCTCCCGAGTAGCTGGGATTACAGGCATGTGCTACCACGCCCAGCTAATTTTCATGTTTTTAGTAGGGATGGGGTTCCTCCATGTTGGTCATGCTGGTCTCGAACTCCCTGCCTCAGGTGATCCACCCGCCTCAGCCTCCCAAAGTGCTGGGATTACAGGCATGAGCCACTGCACCCAGCCACAGCTGATTTCTTATATCCTCTCATGGTAGAAAGAGAATAAAGGAGCTCTCTGGGATCCCTTTTATAAAAGCACCAATTCCATTCATAAAGGCTCTACCCTCATGACCTAATTACCTCCCAAAGGTCCCACCTTCTGATACCATTTAACATATGAATTTGGTGGGGGATAGACATTTAGTCTATTGCATACTGTTATGGTGAGAAACGGAATTGTCTTGATAGCTGCCATAGCAACGATCTAGTTAATGCCAAAAAGGAGGCCCCTAAATAAACCATTTTGAAACAGGTCATCCTTTTTAGTGAATGTCCTCTATCACCTAATTGACTCAAAATTAAATAATTAACTTGTTCAGTTCCCTAAGCACACATTTCTTTTAAACCAGATATGTAATTGTTTTTACTTGAAGTATATACCAAGAAATTATTTTGCTCACATCAGTGTTCTGTGGACTCTTAATAAAGCTGTTGTTATTTGGCTCTGTTTGGTCTTATAGATGAGGTGAGTGTTTGGTTGTACCTATTGTAAAAAGCAAAACAAAACATAAACATCTAGGCCAACTGTACTGTGGCTCTGTTATATGAAAAAACATTCAAGCCTGATTTGTCCCCATGTATATATGAGTTAAAATGGTTCAAAACTTGACGTCTGTGGCTATTCTTGCCCAGGCTTTGCCCAGAATCTTCAGCTGGGCATGTCTCCTGGTCAGGCTTCTAACTTTCATAAAGAAGTGACAGTCATCCCTATTATCACAGATCTTTCTCAGCCAACTGATAGAAAATAAATCTATACACAGTAACAGAAAAGATTAATTGCAAAGCCCAACTACCTGTCAGAGAAAATGACCTTGAATTCTTTGTTGCTCAATAGAAGACAGAAGAATATGCAATCCATCTATTCCTTTAGCTATTCAAAAATCTTTACTGGATCAAGCCTTATAAAACGAATTATGTGATTGGAAGGCACCATTTTGGTTTCCTACTTAAATCACTTTTTTCTCAATGTGCTTTAACAGTTTCTCATCAGCATATTTTGTGAGACAATATGAAAACAGTATCCTAATACTCAGAATATATTTATTTTACTCGAAGGGTATCAAGTATATTGCTTCTTATATTACCTGGTAACCTCTTTAAGAGAACTTCTAGGATAAATTTCTTGTAGGTCTTATTGCCAGAAAGAGCTGGGTTTCCCCCAAGGCAGTCAGACTCATTTTTATTTTTTATGGATGCAGTAAATCAGAGACCTGGTAATGCTCCTGTTGTTGTGTTGGCTGCTAGAAATCTTACAGTCAAAGCAGTGGCTCACAGAGTCACATTAAATTACTCTTTGCATTTTTTTCTTATTACAAAAAGAAAATATAATTATTAAAGAAAGATGGTAAATTCTGATAAGAAAAAAGAACATAAAAATCACTTGTATTCTTACTATTCCAAGATGATCGCTGTTATTTTGTTAAATTTTAGAGCTTTATTCCTATGTATATATCCTTGTAGTCTTTTATAAAAATAGAATCATATTGCATATCTCTGCTACTTGCTCATTTTATTTGATAGTTTACTGTGAAAAAAATTACATATTATTAAATATCCTGCTGCAACATTTTTAATGACTGTTGAGAATAAACATTCCATAGATGTGCCAACATCATTCCACTATCCCCTTATAATTATTTATGTTCTTTCCATGTTTGTGTTATGATATGTTCTGATGAATATCTTTATTATAGTACCTTTATAATAACGTTTTACAAAAACCTTTTTTTTCTTTAAAAACACATTTTTAGAAGTAAAGTGATTAGGTCAAAATTTACATAAAATTATAAGGTTACTGCTAGAAATTAAGAAATTGCTCCTTCAAAGGCTGTATAAGTTTTTAGTCCAATGAGTACTTTTATTAAATATCAAACAGTTACAGAAGGTTGTATTATTTGATACTTCACACACATGAGCCTGTAGACACACACACACACACACACACACACACTCTCTCTCTCTCTCTCTCTCTCTGTCTCTCTCTCTCTTTTTCACAGAAACACAGAGTACCAGTGCTACTGCTGGGCTATTTTAACAGATACGGATGTGGCAGCCACCAGCTTACCCTCTGAGCCTGGCCCCACAGGGAGTAGATGGGCCCCAACATCACATCTCTGCTCCCTGATTCTAACTAAAACAAGCTAAGAGCAGACAGTCAATCTAAGTGAGGTCATTTTACAATTTATTTTGCATTTGCATAAGGAAAGCAAAGACACAGAAACTGGAAATGTTTGGACTTATGAATTGAAGGCTCCCTGCCTCCATGAGAATATTCACAAATTCCTGCTGCTGCAATCCTAAAAACTATCATAAGCCTCTCCTCTCTGAGACATAGTTTTCATCAATATCTAACCATGCTGGCCTAGCCAACAAATAATGATGGAAATAGTAGTAAAACTAACATTTATTGGATATTCATGATGAAACATCGATGTTCTAAGAGCTTCATCTATATTGTTTCAATCAATCTTTATAATAAGCTTAAGAGGTAGGTAACATAAACATCTTGATTTTAGAGATGAGGAAACTGAAGCACAGAGAGGCTAAGGGACTTGCCCACTTACCTAAGGTCACATGGCTCGTAAGCAGCAGGGCTAAGATTTGAGTCAACAAAGGCCGTGTTCTTAATTATTACACTGGAGTGGCCTCTACCCTTCAGGATGTCATAGAAACATGATCTCAACACAACCCAAGGAGCCATGTCATAGCCACCACTGACATGGGCAGTGCACAAATAGCTTCCATCAATCCGATGCTCACTGTGACCCCAGAGATGAGCAAACTGGACTTGGGATGGCTGCAGATTCAGCTGATAGTCACCTGAGGAACATCTACCAGGGAAAGGAGGGTGTGTCCAGCTCCACCACGCAAATCATGTTCTTACTCTACTGTGGCTAGATAGAGAGGTTGGATGTGGCTGCTTTTTTACTTGTCACCCTATGGTACATTTACCCTTATTGATCCAGGAAGGGATATGATTTAGACCCTAAGGTTGGGAACTTTTTCAGTTTTTAAATCATATCTGGAGATCCACACAGGCTTCACCTGGAAAGCAAGCACTGGGAAGAAGGCCAAAGAGACATCAGCATGCCAAGAGGCAGGAAATAGATTATCCTACACAATTATAATGGGTGATATTATCAGATTTAAAATGTCTTTACTGGGCGGGGCACAGTGGCTCATGTCTGTAATCCTAGCAATTTGGGAGGCCGAGGCAGGTGAATTGCCTGAGCTCGGGAGTTTGAGAGCAGCTTTGGCAAGATGGTGAAACCCCATGTCTACTAAAATACAAAAAAATCAGCGGAGCATGGTGGCAGGTGCCTGTAATCCCAGCTACTCAGAAGGCTGAGGCAAGAGAATTACTGGAACCCAGGAGGTGTAGGTTGCAGTGAGCCAAGATCGCACCACTGCACCCCATCCTGGACAACAAAGTGAAACTCTGTCTCAAAAAAAAAAATAATGTATTTATTGAATTAACAGGAAATATCATATTGTTTTGTTTACTTGTGTAACTCATAATATAATTATTTTAATGATTGAAGACTTTGGAAGTGAATGCATTTTCAGTAGCCAATACGCCTTTCCAAATTGAGAATATGAAGGGATATGAAACGGATGATGACTTTGGGTCATCATCTCATAATGACTTTGGGTTCTACAGTAGGTCTACAGCACTTTAATTTTAAAAATAGTATCACACTAAGAGTCAGAAAAACAGTATTTCTCTAATTTTACAGTTGTCATTAATTTTAGTCTCTAATTCCCTTAAATCTCTTCTAAATCATTCTGAGGATAGCCAGGCACTGATCTTGCTTCTCTATGGCTCAGGCCAATTTCTCTACTCTTTTCCGGCCCTCTGTGGCCATTCCCTCCATGTCCGCTGTCCTGCTGATGTCCCTGATGGCACCACTGCTGCTATAGACACCAACTGTAGGGACCTATGTCACTGTAACTTTCACAAGATCTGTGCAGAGGCCTCCAGTGCCTGCTCTTCCAGCATTAAGATTCCTGAGGAGATGCCATGTCCTCTCCCTGCAGGAGCTGCCAGTACTAGAGTGGCTGCCCCCAGCACATCTTCTCGTGCTCAAAGAGCAGAGGCACGCAGGTTCCTGGAGTCATCACTCTCCACGTTGCAGCCACTTCAACCTGACATTAATATACCAGGTGTCATCCAAAGTCACTTTCCTTTTCTCACTTGCCCATCATCTTTGAACCAATTTTGTTTATCCATTTGTCTTCCTGGAAGGTGTATTCTCTTGCTGAAGGCTTCATGATCACTCACATAAATAGACACTACCCCTTCCAGACATTCCAGACATGTCTGAATACATGGGTAAACACTGATTTGACTCAGATTGGATTTCTTTCCATTATATCTATTACCATTATTGCTATTATGCCTTCATTATCATCATCATCATTATGTTGATGATAATGATGATGATAAACTGGAGTCTATTAGTGACATTTGCTATACATCAGACTACAGTGGGGAAAATTAGATGTACTCCTTCATCTCATTTTTCAATATAAAAGCATTTCTAGAAGAATTCCCATATTTAAAAAGCCTAACACAGCATTTTTCTTCTTTAAACATAATTGATGTTATGTACTTGAGAAAAAAAATATGTAATAAGCCTAGCTTTTCTTCTTGCATATGTATATAATTGCTGTTTCATGTTAAAATAATAAGTAAAAAAGAAGCTTCAAAATGGCCTATCTGTAATATTTTTGGCTTAGCAGTTAAAAGATCTAGGTTCTAATCATGCTTCACTCTTCAACTCACTGTGTGCCCTTGGAAAAGGCTCAAAACCACACTAGACTTCTGGTTCCTTATTAATAAAATTGTTTTAAAAAACATTTTGTGGATATTCAATTTCAGAAACAGAGTGTTTAACAAATAATAATAGTTTTCACTTCTGATCTCTCATTTTTCATCAAGAATCATACCCAAAAAACCCATGTTAAGTCTGTTTTGGAAAGCTGCTATCAGTTATAACTATGTGACTGGTAGATGAACACATAAACCAAGAGACAAATATTAATAAGGCGCTTAAAGGGAAAGCTCAAAACTTCTTGTCATCAGTGTGTTACTTATGAAGAAAACTATGCATACAGCAGTTAATACAATGATCTGATCTTTAGTATCTGAATATTCATATATTGATGTATGTATACATCTATTTACCTACCTTTTGTTTTCACCACAATCACAATTATCTTGATCCCATGGCTAGCAGCCTTAACTACACCTACAAGAGCAGCAGAAACAAGGGAGAGATGTGAATAAAAGACCATCGCTCCCCTGATTTCCCTTCTTCATCCCTATGCCTCCTTGCCTCAGCTTTACTCCATTCTTATGGACGTCCATATATCACTGAAGGTCCTTCTGGTAGCAATAATTACTATGACAAAACATTTGTTATACTATTTAACAGAGATTGGGAAATTTTAGATTTGTACAAGCCAACTTCTTTTTCCTTTTTTGAGACAGGATCTTGCTTTGTGACCTAGGCTGGAGTGAGGTAGCATGATCATAGCTCACTGCAGCCTTGACTTCCTGTGTTCAAGTGATCCTCCTGCCTCAGCCTCCCAAGTAACTAGGACTACATGTGCACACCACCACACCCAGCTAATTTTTTTTTGTAGAGGCTGGGTCTCACTATGTTGCCCATGCTGGTCTCAAACTCCTGGGCTCAAGCAATCCTCCCACCTCAGCCTTCCAAAGTACTGGAATTACAGGTGTGGGCCACTATGCCCACCTGTAACTTATTTTGATTTGAAAAAAAAATCTAGATATTAAGAATTTGTTAGGAACTGTGTTTGGAACTGCAAAGACCAAAAAGATAAATCAGATATGGATGCTTCCCTCAAAGAACTAGCATTTAAGAATGTACTGGAGAATGGGATTTTCTACACTTCTAACATGCTGTGTTGGTGCGTAACAAGTTGCCCTAAAGCTTAGTAGCCTAAACCAGCACACATTTATTATTTCACAGTTTCTGTGGGTCGTGAATTTGGGAGTGACTTAGCTCTTCCGAGCCAGATCTTTCATAAAGTTGATGTTGGGATTTGAGTGAGGACTGCAGTCATCTAAAGGCTTGATTAGGGCAGCAAGATCTGCTTTTGTGATGCCGCGTACACACAGCAGATGGCAGGAGGCCTCATTGCTTGCCACATTGGCCTCTGCACAGTTATTGAGCATCCTCACAACATGGCAGCTGCTCTCCCCACAGCAAGTGATCTGAGAAAATGGAAATGTGGAAGCAGCTGTGTCCTTTATGGCCTTCCCTTAAAGACCCATGTTATTATTTCTAAAGTAATCTTGTTGATTTCAGAGGTCAGCCTTTTTTAATGTGGGAGAAAGCTACATAAGAGCATAAATACCAGGAAGGCAGAGGCCACTGTTGGGTCACCTTGGAGCCTGGCTACCACAATGTGTAATGGACTCCCCCCAGGTCTCACTCACTTCCTTGCAGGTCAAAGCCGCATCAATATTTCAGACTTCAACAGCTCATGCCCCAATCACTGACTAAACATTCCAAGCTTCTAAAAGTCTCTTTTCTTCCCCAGCATTTTTGCAGCTTTCTAGAGAGCCCGACCCACTGCTGCACAGCACCATTCTCCTACTCAAGATTGCTACTGCATCAGGAATTGCCACTGAAGAAATGGAACACTCAGTGCCAAACCAGACGGCATTTGCTTTAGAGCCAAGGGATCTCCTCTTCACTCAGAATCTCCATTGCCCTTTGGTAGCTAGGTTTTTCTTAATTAGGTCAAAGTCATCAACTTGAGTCCTTCCAATCTCGGCTTGTCTTCTCTTCCAGAAGGCTCTTCAACCCTCATTTGTTACTCAGTTCACCAGACTGACCTAGATAAATCTTTATCGCCTTTAAACTAGGCATTTCTATCCTCCCCCCGCCGCTTATGACCTGTTATATTTACAAAAATAAAGTAAAAGTTAAAAATGCCTTGAGATAGAAGAACATTTTGATATATTTGCTGAGTCTCAGCCCTTGATGGTATCTTTCTACTAACTAAATTTTCATTATCGTTATTCTTGCAATTAGGTCAAATGGAGTCTGGAGTTCAGAGTCCAGCCCATCAGTCACTGTGGTGCTAACCTGTAGTGATAAACCCTGTAGCCACACATGGGTGGATGAACAGACAGGTCAACAGCCACCTTAGCTTAATGACTGTGGAAATGCTGCCTAAATTTAACACAGAAGCTTGCTCTGCATTTTTGAATCAAAGGGAAGAAAGCAAATTTTAAGATACTATAATAAACTTACTTCTTGTCTCCATTATGGGAAAAAACTATATTTTTAGTCATTCTACTTAGATATTCCTCATTAAAGCCTGCATTTCTGCAGAAAGCTGGAATGAACTATATGAAAGGTTACATTGTCACTGGAGCCATTAACAGAAGTTCATCCTTCTATCCCTGATTGAAAGCTCCTTGCCTTAAGTCAAAGTTTCTGTCACCATGGAAGCCAGAAGACACTTGGAATAGAATTAAAATGGCTCAAAACGCTCATTTATAAAAGGAGTTGTGAATTGCATAGCAGAGATCCAAGGTAGACAATAATAAATGACGCAGGTTCCCATCTGATTTTTAAAGTTGAACACAGTTAAAATTCTCATTCATGGGACTAGTTTAGGATGTGAATTTATGCATTCAAAATCGGAAATTGTGAAGACAGCATTATCATGGCAGAAGTCTAGCTTTGTTTGGTAAGTCTTGCCTCATAATGATAATAAAGGTTAACCGTGTCTCACTACACACACAAAAAATGTTAAGAATGTAATGCATATGTTAATTAGCTTGATGTAGACATTCCATAATGTATACATGCTTCAAAAAAACATGTTGTAAATGATAAATATATACAATTTTTATTTGTCAATTTAAATAAATAAATAATTTTTAAAAATTTTCCCCCACTTTGATGGTCATCACTTTTTTTTTTTTCCTTCAACTTTTTAAGTTCAGGGGTACATGTGCAGGATGTTCAGGTTTATTACATAGGAAAACATGCGCCAGGGTGGTTTGCTGCACAGATCATCCCTTCACCCAGGTATTAAGCCCAGCATCCATATTAGCTCTTCTTCCTCATGTTTTCACTCTCTTTGCCCCTGCCCCAACAGACCTCAGGGTTTGCTGTTCCCTTTCATGTGTTCCTGTGTTCTCATCATTGAGTTCTCACTTGCAAGTGAAAACATGCAGTGTTTATTTTCCCGTTCCTGAGTTAGTCTGCTGAGGATAATGGCTTCCAATTCTATCCATATCCCTCCAAAGGACATGGTCTCGTTCTTTTTTATGGCTGTTAAGTTAATCATGGTACAACGACTTTTAGTTGGAAATGTCTCAATACATTGAACAATATGAAGGACCACCTCAAACCATTAACTCCTTGGGAACTGGTGTAATATATACTAGTTTTTATTAGTTCGCTGCTATAAAAAATTATCATAAATTTAGCAGCTTAAAACAACACTCATTTATTATCTTGCAATTCTGGAAATCAGCAGCCCAGTCACAGCATAGCTCATCTGATCCCCTTGTTTAGGATATCACAAGGCTAACAACAAGTTACTAGCAGGGGTGTGTTCTTTTCTGGAAACTTTGGCAATGAATCCACTTCCATGATTATTCAAGATGGTGGCTGGATTCAGTCCCTTGCAGTTGTGGGACTGAGGCTCCTGTTTCTTTGCAGCTAATAGCCAGGGCTATTCTTAGCCCAGAAAGATCTCTCTCTGTTCCTCCTTGTAAATGACCTGCTCTGTCTACAAGCCAGCAATAGCATATCAAGTCTACTGACTCTTCAGATATCTCTGGCTTTCTCTTCTGTTGTCAGCCAACCAAGGAAGCTTGGTTTTAAGGATCCACATGATTACTTTGGGCACATCTGGATGATCCAGGATAGTCTCCCTGTTTTAAAGTTAGCTGATTAGTAACCTTAATTATATCTTCAAAGTAGAGTATATATTTACAGATATAATTAAGAATTTGCCATGTAAGCTAACATAATCACTTGTGTAACACCAGAGAAGGAAGGTTATGGGGCCAAAGTTCTGTCTGCCACATGGGGGATGAGTGTGAAGAAGGATTTTCCCCTTATAATAAATATTTCTCTATTACTTGGACTTTTTTCTTAATATAAGCAAATACTAGTTTTGTAACTTTTAAACCTTTTTTAAAGATTAAAAAAATTCAAAGTCATCTATTCTCAAGTACTCAAGTTCTTTCAGAATCCTTTATTCACAAATAATATAAATTGCATTCTTATCTGTTAATTTAAGTAGGGAAATCTACTAGCTATCATTGTTTGGCTTAGTTTGGTTTAAGGTCAACACTTTAAAGTTATATCTGTGAAGATTTTTACCAAAAAAAATATTTTTCCAAAGGTATTACTGACATCACATACAGAATTGAACCTATATCTTTTTGAAAGAAATTGTTAAATAATTAAGCAATCTAGATTTTAAAATAAATGTGCATTTGGTACTCCCAGTACTAAGTGTCATACACAGAGATACATGGAAATGGAAATGGCATCCCATCCATGTTACTTATAGTCTCACTGAGAAGGCAAAGATTAAAAACACAAAATAATAATAATATACTGTCTTGTGTTATGTATAATTTGTACCTTTGGAATTCAGAAGAAGGCACTGTCACTGACATGGTAAGGATATTTCCTATTAAAACTGGAATTTGAATTTGGCAATAATGTTCTGCCCTTTTGAACCTATGTCCCTTAACTCCTCCCTCCCAAAGAGGAAGCCTGGGTTGAGCCTAGCGTTCTAAATCCTGAGGGAGGGAGTAGCTGCTATGTCACTCTTTCAGTCTCCTCTTATCACACTAGTAAGAATTCTTCACGGCCCTGACACAGACAGATACAGAGGCAATTCATGCAAATTATGATGGACTTCACTGTCTCAGATCAACAAAGTCAGAACATATCACAATAAATTTAATTCCTCCCCTACACGTTATTTAGTACTCAGAGATAAAATGTGAAATATGTAGAATTTGGAACTGCAGTTAGATTGTCAACAGCCCAATATTATAATTCTATCATACTCATTATAACCTTTAAAATATCATCAGTTTCACCTTTAGCTCTCCTAAACTGGCTGACTTAGGATTTGGGCAGTGCATAAAGGTTGTTACCATATTACTTTTCTTTTCATGTTTATAACTAGGATTCCCCAACTTCCTGGAAATATCCAGAAGTTTAAAATAATTTCTCTAGAATGCTAAAAGGTTGCCTCGCACAATGTCCATTTCTTTTTGCCAGTTATCAAATAGATAATTTAACTTGGACTAAAAATATTACTTATCATAAGCTATCCTAGAAGAGGCTAGCAGCCAAAGTCAAAGACACAAATGAATGCCTGGTGTTGTTACATTTTTTTTTTTTTACTTTGTTTTTTAGTGATGAAAGTGAGGTGAGGCAGGGGCTCATGGAGCATGCTCTGTAGACCACTAGGCCCATAGGCGAGAGTGGCTGGGGAGACAGGTCCTCTGTGCACTGTCTCTCCCCATCTAGCCCTAACCTAACAAGCAGCAGCTATGAGTCAGGGAACAAAATCTGAATCCCGTTTCTCCCAGGATGTGTGAGGGACGAGAACATTCAGTTACATTTGCCGAAATTCTGCATAATTTTAGTAACGTTACACAGAGCACTTCTAAGATAGGCTCTCTGTGCCACTCAAGTAGGCTGGAAGCTGGGACTAAAACATATTTAATTTTTAGTCCTATCAGAGTATTATTAATTAAAACAACACTGCTGAGTCAGTAAATCATAAAATGTTTTGTCTTTGTATAGCATTCTGCAGTCTAGAATACCCAATTGCACTTTTACAGAATAATATGCAGCACAGCAGTTGCATTTTCTAGCTGCTGCAAGACAGAGTTAAAAAAGAACATTGGTTTTGAAGTCAGACATTAGCTAGGCTCAAAAGAAGCCAAACAATCCCTATCAAAATACCAATAATCATCTTTCACATAAATTTTTTTTTTAAATCTCCTGAAATTCAGATGGAATCACAAAAGACCCCCAATAGTCAAAAAAATCTTGACCAAAAAGAACAAGGCTGGAGGCATC
>NW_016107342.1:4320527-4338552 GCF_001604975.1 Cebus imitator | reverse complement strand
AAAAAAAAAAAAAGAAAGAAAGAAAGAAAGAAAAAGCCAGAAGTATCACACTACCTGACTTTAAAATATATTACAAAGCTATGGTAACCAAAACAACATTGTTCTTGCACAAAAACAGACACATGTAGCCATGGAACAGCATAGAAAGTCCAGGTTTAAATCCACATACTTACAGCCAACTGACTTTTTACAAAGGCACTAAGAACATTCATAGGAGAAAGGACAGTCTCTTCAATAAATGGTGCTGGGAAAACTAGACATCCATATGCAGAAGTATGAAACTAGACCCCTATGTCTTACCATATACAAAAAAAAAAAAAAATCAACTCAAAATGTAAGACCAGAAACTGTAAAACTACTAGACAAACATAGGGAAAATGCTTCAGGACATTAGTCTGGGCAACGATTATGTGGAGCAGACCTCAAAAGCACAGGCAACAAAAGCAAAAATAGACAAATGGAATTGTGTCAAATTTGAAAGCTTCTGCATGGGAAACAATCAACAGAATGAAGAGACAACCTGCAGAATGAGAAAAATGTATGCAATCTATTCATCTGTTGAGGAATTAATATGCAGAATATACAATGAACTCGAACAACTCAACAACAAAAAAAAAAAGGAAAGAAAAATCCAATTTAAGAATGTGCAAATGAGCTGAATGAACATCTCTCAAAAGAAAACACAGACATAGCCAACAGATATTTGAAAAAATGCTCATCACCAACCATCATGGAAATACAAACTAAAACCATGATGAGATATCATTTTACCCAGTTAAAATGACTATTGTCATTATCAAAATAACAAAAAATGATAAGTGCTATGAGGATACAGAGAAAGGGGAACTCATACACTGTTGGTAGGAATGTACATTAGTATAGCCATTATGAAAAACAATATGGACAGTCTCAAAAAACTAAAACTAAACTACCATATAATTCAGCAACCACACTACTGAGTATATATTCAAAGGAAAGAAAATTGGTATGTTGAAGAGATATCTGTACTCTCACGTTTATTGCAGTACCATTCATGATAGCAAAGATATGAAATGAACATAAACAGGTTGATTTGCCAATCAACAGCTGAACACATAAACAAAATGTAGTATATATACACAATGGAATAGTATTCAGCCATAAAATAAATCCTGTCATTCGTGGCAACAATAGATGATCTTGAAAAACAACATGTTCAGTTAAATAAAGCATAGAAAAGTAAATATCATATGTTCTCACTCGTGTGAAAGCTTGAAAAGTTGATTTTATACACACAGAGAGTAGAATAGTGGTTACTAAGGCTGGAAAGGGTAGAAGGGAGTGCAGATAGTGGCAGGTTGGTTGGTTAATAGTTTCAAATTAACAGCTAGAAAAGAGAAATAGGTTCTAGTATTGCATAGCACTATAGGGTGACTACAATTAACAAGAATTTATTGTGTATTTCGAATAGCTAGAAGGGAAAATTTTGAATGTTTCCAACACAAAGAAATGGTAAATGTTTGGGATGATGGATAGGATAATTAGCCTGATATAATTACACATGGTATTCATGTATCAAAATGTCACACTGTACTCCATAAATATGTACAATTGTTATATGTCAATAAAAAATAAAAAAAGGAAAAAAAAAGGTTAAGATACTTTTTTAAGAAATCTAAGACCTTCACCAGCTATAAGACAATAAGCAATTCAACTAACTTCTCTGGGCCTTAGATTATCATCAGTAATATGGAACTCGTAACATTTATTTCCCAGGTAAATAAATAAATTAACTAAATGGAAGAACAAAAATCAATTAAGATATATAACAAAAACTAAATAAAATACTGTAATTTCTCTCTTATAAGATAAGGACACTGAAACTCAGATGTTAGATTATTTCTCCAAAGTTTTACCACAAATAAAGTGTCCAGGCTAAAATTTAGATAGTTTTCCTAGACCTTATTAAAATAAGTTTTAAATAATACATATATGTCTTTGTGGTCTTTCACACACCAGGAAGAAATGGGAGAGACAGGCAGACTGGAATCTGGTTGTCACTATCCATTTCCATGCTTCCAGCATTAGGAAAATTGAAGAATCTCTTGCACATAGTATTTCTACAAGAAGCTGTGAACCAGGATGTAGTCAAGGGGCTTATCTTCTAGGCTATTCTATGCCTGGACAAAACACTCTCAGTACTTTCTGTAACTTTCTCACTTTCTGTAACCAATTTTACCTGAGGCAGAGAACCATATGCATCCTTCCCAAGTGGCAATATTATCTCCCCTTCACAAATGGGTCCCTTCTGGGATCTGAGGTGAGCAACGGAAATAATCAGGAACTACAGGGAGAAAAAGAGGCTACTTTGAGGACTAATGTAAGCTCTTTTTCAGGAACTGTGAAGCATGCAATGCCATCATAATGTAAAAATGCATTAAACTGTCAGAGTGAAGATCCTGTCTTCAATCATGTAAAGTCCCTCAAGATTTCAATGTTCAATTTCGCATTAAGAAATCTCCTGACCCTCTCCTCCAACCCAAAAAGGAAAAGTTGCCTTAGAAAGGGGAACAAGTTGAAATATTTTAATAGAATGTGCGGTGCATGAACATACAACAGGTAAAACTACAAAACCTTTTTTTAAGTTACAGAGATTTAAACCCAAATTCAATGAGTATTCTATAAGTAATTCCATAAGTGGTGTTGATTAAATATTATTTTGCTTAATAAGACAAAAAATCAAAATCTATTGACAAGCTGTTGATAATCAATTGTTAGGATTTTCCTATTTCAGTCTCAGGGCTGGTTACTGTGTAAATTATTGTTTAAGCTGTGCAAATATCCTTAAGAATGGATACATTCTGAAATTTGATAAATATGTTTTATTTTCCCTCTTTGAAGTGGTTAATGCACCGATAACCACTGTTTAGAGGGATCTCATTTTATATCTGACGACATTTTAAAATCTAGAGACTATTAATAAAAAGCGTACTGATAAAAAGCAAATGTTTATCTTCACAGATACAATGAAAACAACAATGGAGTAATGCCTTCTTTTCTCCTTTTCATTCTTCCCTTTTTTTTTTTTTATTGCTGTCTTCTAGAAACAACCTTATGAGAACCTGAGTCCTAAATATTAAGATAAAAGACTTTGCTGAACACGAATTCCCACAAACTCTCTCTGTGCTATATTCTCCCGCCTTTGATTTCTCATTCTCTTAACAGGCTCTATCTTCTATGGATGATGACAGAAAAATCACTCATAATTGCTGAGCCAGAGGAAACTGGGTATAAAATTAATACTGCATTGAAGGGTCCCAACAGAATCTTTGTCGCCTACGAGGGAATACAAGAGTATTGTGTTCACTGACAATTTTCAAATTTTGTAGATTTTGCATTCTTGCTCAATTCATAACATATGAATTTTGTCTCATGTACTTTATTAGTAAAAGCTCATTTGAAAAGATAAAAATCTGGTGTCCAGAACCTAAAGAAAATCAGAAAACACTAAATGAAAATTATCCATGGATTTAATGAGATGTTAAACTACTCAGTCTTAAATATTTTAACAGATTCTTGTTAGAATCAGGAAGTAATTAAGCAAAAGTTTCTATTTTCACCTAAATTCATGGTGACATCTGGGAGGCAGAGGTTGCAATGAGCTGAGATGGTGCCATTGCACTCCAACGTGGACAACAGAGCAAGACTTCATCTCAAAAAAAAAAAAAGATTACTTCTAAAGCACCTCCATAAAAGTCTAGAAATCATCAATTAGAAGACCACTGTGTAAAGATCCTGAAGGCCTGAGTTCTAACACTGCATTTGTCCCCAAGAGCCTCAATGACATTGGACATACCACTTAACGGCTCTGGCCTACTCTGTACAATAAAGCAGTTGGGCAGCCAACAACAACCTCCCAAGTCCAGTAGTCTGTAATTTTGATAGTTGGAGCAGGGTTCACTTGTGTTCCCATTGCTTAGCAGGATTCAAGTCTGTACACAATGTTAGCTAGAGCATTTTTGCTAACACTGTTTCAGGTTTCCCCTGCTTTGTCCCTCCTGAACTGATAGACTCAGGACTTGGTAGTGCACAGAGGTGGTTGCTGCACTGCTGTGTTTTTCACAATATAACTATTTTCAAATGATGTGCAATGGAGTCACGTAATCTAATCTTTCTGACCCCTGGTTTCTATTTGTGGTTTCCAGACAATTACAAAGTGTTCTTCTAAAACTCAGATTCTATGATTTGTTTGACATTCTCAAAGTTTGAGTTTTACTTCCTGTCTCTTACTTCAAAGAAAAAATACCAGGTAAAAAAACTCAGCACTAATATAATTAGTGTTGGGCCCACAAAACTAAAGACCTTCATAACGACGTTGTTACTAGACCAGAGAAGAGCCCACTCCAGTCCATTAAATACATATGTAATTCATGTGGTTAGGAAAATGCATTGTGCCAATACTCTCTAACCTTGATTGAGAAATCCATATATATGCATGGGATGAAGGAGTCTCTAAATATATTGATTTTAAGTAACTCTTACATTGCAAAAACATAATTTAAAAAACTAATAATTCCACAAGGAAACAATGACTAATATTCCCTATACAGGTTAGCACAAGAGAAACCCATTGAAAGAGGTGGCACTGGCTGGGCACAGTGGTTCATGCCTATAATCCCAGCACTTTGGGAGGCTGAGGCAGGAGGATCACTTAAGCCCAGAAGTTCGAGACCAGCCTTGGTAACAAAGCAAGATTCCATTTATACCAAAACAATTTTTTTTTAATTAGCCAGTTATGGTGGCACATACCTGAGGTCCTAGCTACTTTAGAGGCTGACGTGGGGGGATTACTTGAGCCCAGGAGGCCAAAGCTGCAGTGAGCCATGATCATGCCACTATACTTCAGCCTAGGCAACAGGGTGAAGCCCTGTCATAAAAAAAAAGGGGGGGGAGAGAGAGAGAGAGAGAGAGAGAGAGAGAGGCGACACTGCCTTAAACCTCCCAACCACAACCCGAATACAGCTTCCTTTCAACTTAAAAGGAATGGGGATGTCCTAAGAATATGATCTGTCCTAAAATTCAAAATAATGCTCATTTCCAATCTTTTCCTGAGTATTTGCATAGTTGTCAGGATAACAGACTCAGCTTCTCATGTATTTTATAAGCAGGAGATTTAAGAGCCTACCCTGGACCTAGAGGATGGAAAAAGCTAAGGTCAGGGAGAAATCATGACTGAATCTACAGCCATGTATCATTCAGGAGTCTGTACAGATTTGATTGTGTTCCACAAAATATTTTTCTACTTAATATGGATCTAGACACTACTGTTTTTGAAAACTAATATTTGTTTGGGGAATGAGTGAGTTTTATGAGTATACATGTGTGTTCTATTCAATAGTTACCAATTGGATGATGAAGAAAAATTCTCAATCTCCATTTCTCTTGGCATAGATGTTAGAAGAGAATCAGACTAGAAGTTTCTAAATCCACTCTGGATGTTTCTACTGGACTAAGATTGCCAAGGTTGATCCTAAACTCTCCTGCCGAGCCCATTCCAATCCCTGCCACTGCATGTTACAGGAGACTTGAAGTCTCAAAGGTAGGAAAGTGGATTGCTTCGGTCCTGCTACCAGATAAGAAGAAAAAGATCTCCTAGAGCAATATTGAGCCTCACAGGAAGTGAAGAAACAGTACACAGAGTTCTCAAGAAATAAGTGTTCTTTCCTAAAGAGGGTGGACATAAGATCAAGGAGCAAAATAGAAAGGAACTGGTGCATTTTCTTGAGACAACAGCTAGAAAGCATTTATATGCCTACATGTGTTTCATCGAATGACAAAACTGTCACATGAGAAACAGAAATTAAATGTTTTTTTCTTTCCACAACCTAGTTACCTTCAGTTCCCTGAACATTTCAGTAAAGTAGCAAATGCCTATACAGGGTGTATTTGGTAGGATAGAAAACCAAGGAGCAGGATAGGACAAGGAAGTGTGGTCTGGACCAATTACCTTTCTTTTGGTGCTTACACAGGAAAAAAACAAAAACCAACCAACCAACAACAAAAAAAAACTTTTGAGAAGTTTGGATCATAATCCCAAAAGACAAAATCCTCAAAGTTCAAAATCCCTAAATCCTAAATGCCTAAAATCTAAGATTCTGAAAATCACAATTCTGTAAGATTAAAATCCCAAACATTGAAATCCAAATTCAAGGGAAGGCATTTGTGCATTTTTGTTTGTATGCACAATAGTTACATCATGTTAGTATGTGGAACTGTTATCTTGTGGTTGACTTCATAAGCATTTGGAAGAAAATTCAGATGAGTAAATTGGCCATGTGACATGAAGAAGATGAAAACTTCCATTTTAAAAATGCATCATTTGTCTACATTGGCATTCCTTCCAGTTGAGGAAATTCTAGGAGATTTTAGTGAATTAAAGGGACATTTGTCTGAAGAAGCCAGCAAAGAAGTTGCTGACTAGTCCAAGAATAATGATGTGCATGGAAGAAACTTATGCAACGGCATTGCAGTTCAGTCAACAGTATTGTTTCCACCAAATTTGTGGTCTATGTATGAGTGCATGTGGAATGGATTTCCGAGTACTCAAACATCATAGAAGCACACACAAAAGATGGGAAAATTTAATAAGGAATGCTCATGTTGGTGTATACAGAATCATAGAAGAGTTTCAAAAGGAGCAGTGACCCATAGAAAATGAAAGTGAATGTATTCTTAAATGAGAGCCATACCCAAAAAGAAAAGGAAAAAAAAAAAACAGTTATTCATCTCAATGCAAGACTTCAAAAACTGGTTAATGATGATGAAATTATGAAATACAGACAGTTCTTATGGACTATCTGCACTTTTCATGTGTCAAATTTTCTTGTTAGCTTTTTTAGTCTTTTTCTTTTCTTAGCTTTTTTCCCCACTGTTTTAAATTGTCAGCATTATTTTTTTTTTAATTTCTATGCTATATATTTCATCTTTGCATTATTTCAAATACCGCAGATAAAATTTGTGTAAAGGCGTTTAGAGAGTTCTAATTTGTCCTATGCACCCTTGAGCAGGTTTGATGCAATGTTGACTGGGTGGAAACACTGTGAGTGCACATAAAAACGCTGGAACTTCTTCAGTAAATAAAGAGATGTCTTCTTTGTACATCTACATTTGAGAAAGATAAAATTTTACAAGATTTCGGTTCTTTGCTACCTGTATTTACAGTGGTGACTCATCAAGGTTTTTCCTCAATCTCGTCAAAAGACAGGTTGTCAGTCAAGTTATTTCAGATGACCAAGTGTTATAAAGATGGATGCACGCAATAACCAACCATAGTGATAGGCATTCATACATTTCACTTTTTGACCTATTTCTTTATGAATGCAGTTTGTCTGCTCATAACTGTTATTGCCATGTCCTTATGTAAGTGCTTATGCTTGCAAAAATATGTATGTTATTGTTGCAGGATGTTTCCTTTCTTCAACTAAAGATGGAATCCTTGTCCATACCGTGGCCATGAAAAATTAGGCTCACAGACAGTTTGAGGCATGAGTAAAGCAGGGTTTCACGGGGTGAAAAGGGGGATGGGGAAACAGGGATCCTCTGCAAAGCCAGAGTCTCTTGCTAGAGTGCTTCTCGTTCACAGCTTCAATCCCAGGTTCCACACAAGAAGAGGAGGTGTCAGGCTCCTCCCTGCTGCAAACAGCATGAACTTCCTGAGGCTCAACCACCCCAGTGCACATTCATCCCAATGAGCAGGATGGCTGGAGTTGTTCCAGGGATGCCCCCTCCCCCCGGCTGTCTCATTCCCCACTCTACAGAAATACATCTAATTGCCATTAGAAAAAAACTAAGGAGGAGAGACTCTCCAAGATGGCCAAATAGACACAACTCCGGCACACAACACCCAGCGAGAGAGATGCAGAAATCCAGAGATCTCCTAGCTCCAACCGAGGTACCAGGTGCATTTCAACAGGTCTAGTCCGATGGTGAGCAAAGCCCAGGCAAGGCAGAATGAGGCAAGGAGGGGTGCTGCTTCACCCAGAAAGTGCATCTGACCAGCGAGTCAGAGGCTCCCCCTCTGGCACTCTGGTCCAGATACAGTGCTTCCCCCAAAGCCTCAGCAATACACAGAACAGAGGATCTTTGCTTCAGAGGATCTTTGCCAGTCAAGCACCGGAAATTACAAGCATGGAGTTTAATAATCCAGGACAGTGTCCCGGATCGGTGAACAGACCTAAACAGATGCCTACGCCCAAAAAAACTGGCCGGGAGAGCCTACGGATGGAGCTATCACCCCCTCCCCTGCCCAGAGACAGAGAGGGAGCTATAAGTGGGAGGATGGACAGAGCAGCTCAGCAGGCCCCTACACCATGACCAGACAGAGAGAGGAAGCTGATATGGGGAGACAGCCGGGTGCAGCTGGGTGGATCCCTACCCTCCCCCACAAACCCCAGAGGGCTGAATCTCCGACTCTAGTGGGTTGCGCAGCCAATGCCACAGTCTGAGCTGAACCCTGAATGATCTAGCCCAGTGGAGGAAGGACACAATCCACCATTAGAGGGGAGGGACTGGGCTGCATGTTTTAACAAAAAACACAGGAAGCCTACATAGCAACGGGGCAGCATTCTTGACCATGCAGCAGCACCTGCAGGTCAGCAGAAGAGGTGGGCCTAATCTCAGTGTAAACTAAAAAGACACAGGAAGCTTCCTTAGTAACCTGAAAGAGTCCCTAGAAACCCAGAGGCACCTCGACAGGCAGACAAGTGGCCTCATCAAGCAGCTCCCTGAGACCACAGTCAGATAAATCCACAAAGATGGGGAAAAAACAGCACAAAAAAGATAAAACCATCCAAGACTAGAACACCTCTTCTCCTTCAAGGATCACAACTCCTCAACAACATGGGAACACAACATGACCGAGAAACAGTATGATGAATTGACAGAAACAGGCTTCAGAAGGTGGATAATAACAAACTTTCTGAGCCAAAGGAACACTTACTAACTCAATGCAAAAAAAAAAACCAAAAACCTTGAAAAAAGGTTAGATGAAACGCTAACTAGAATAACCAGCTTAGAGAAGAACATAAACGACTTGATGGAGTTGAAAAACACAGCACGAGAACTACGTGAAGCAAACACAAGTTTTAATAGCCAAATCAATCAAGCAGAAGGATATCAGAGATTGATGATCAACTCAATGAAATAAAAAGAGAAGGCAAGACAAGAGAAAAACGAGTGAAAAGAAATGAACAAAGCCCCCAAGAAATATGGGATTATGTGAAAAGACCAAATCTACGCTTGATCGGTGTACCTGAGTATGATGGAGAGTTATGAATCCAAGCTGGTAAACATGCTCCAGGATATTATCCAGGAGAACTTCCCAAGCCTAGCAAGGCAGTCCAAACTTCAAATTCAAGAAATACAGAGAACTCCACAAAGATATTCCTCAAGAACAGCAAACCCAATGCACATAATCGTCAGATTTACCAGGATTAAAATGCAGGAAAAAATGCTAAGGGCAGCCAGAGAGAAAGGTCAGGTCACCCACAGAGGGAAGCCAGACTCACAGCAGATCTCTCGGTAGAAACCCTACAAGACAGAATAGAATGGGGGCCAATATTCAACATCTTTAAAGAAAAGAACTTTCAATCCAGAATTTCATATCCAGTCAAACTAAGCTTCATAAGTGAAGGAGAAATAAAATCCTTTACAGACAAGTAATTACTGAGAGATTTCATCACCACCAGACCTGTCCTACAAGAGCTCCTGAAAGAAACACTAAGCATGGAAAGGAACAAGTACCAGCCACTGCAAAAACCGGGTGGCAAAGACCAAAAATGCAATGAAGAAAATGTGTCAACTAACAGGAAAGAAAACCAGCCAGTAACAAAATGGCAAGATCGAATTCACACATAACAATATTAACATTTAATGTAAACGGCCTAAATGCCCCAATCAAAAGACACAGATTGGCAAACTGGATAAAAGGCCAAGACCCATTGGTGTGCTGTATTCAGGAAATCCATCTCACATACAGAGACACACATAGACTCAAAATAAAAGGATGGAAGAAGATTTACCAAGCAAATGGAAAACAAAAAAAAAGCAGGGATTGCAATCCTAATCTCTGGTAAAATGGACTTCAAACCAACAAAGATCAAGAGAGACAAATAAGGATACATAATGGTAAAAGGATCAATCCAACAAGAAGAGTTAACTATCCTAAATATATACGCACCCAACACAGGAGCACCCAGATACATAAAGCAAGTTCTTAACGACCTAAAATGAGATTTAGACTCCCACACAATAATAGTGGAGACTTCAACACTCCACTGTCAATATTAGACAGATCAACGAGACAGAAAATTAACAAGGACATCCAGGACTTAAATGCAGAGCTGGACCAAGCAGACCTAATAGACATATACAGAACGCTCCACCCCAAATCCACAGAATACACATTTTTCTCAGCACCGCATTGCACTTACTTTAAAATTGACTACGTCATTGGAAGCAAATCACTCCTCAGCAAATGCAAAAGAACGAAAATCATAACAAACAGTCCATCAGACCACAATGCAATCAGACTAGAACTCAGGATTAAGAAACACACTCAAACCCACACAACCACTTGGAAATTGAACAACTTACTTCTGAGTGTTGACTGGATAAACAATTAAATGAAGGCAGAAATAAAGATGTTCTTCGAAACCAATCAGAATGAAGACACAACTCACCAGACTCTCTGGGACACCTTTAAAGCAGCATCGAGAGGTAAATTTACAGCAATAAATGCCCACATGAGAAAAAAGGAAAGATCTAAAATTGACACCCTATCAGCAAAACTGAAAGAGCTAGAGGAGGAAGATCAAAAAAATTCAAAAGCTAGCAGAAGACAAGAAATAGCTAAGATCAGAGCCAAACTGAAGGAGATAAACACAAAAAACCCTTCAAAAAAATCAATAAATCCAGGAGCTGTTTTGAAAAGATCAACAAAATAGACCGCTAACCAGACTAATAAAAAAGAAAAGAGAGAAGAATCAAATAGATGCAATAAAAAAAGATAAAGGGGACATCACTACTGATCCCACAGAAATAAAAACTACCGTCAGAGATTACTACAAACAGCTCTATGCACATAAACCAGTAAACCAGAAAGAAATGGATAAATTCCTGGACACTTGTACTCTACCAAGACTAAACCAGGAGGACGTTGAAAACCTGAATAGTCCAATAACAAGGGCTGAGGTAGAGGCAGCAATCAACAGCCTACCAACCAAAAAAAGTCCAGGTCCAGACGGATTCACAGCCAAATTCTACCAGACATACAAAAAGGAGCCAGTTCCATTCATTCTGAAACTGTATGAAACAATACAAAAGGAGGGAATCCTCCCTAACTCATTTTATGAGACCAACATCATCCTGATACCAAAACCAGGCAGAGACTCAACTGTAAAAGAAAACTTCAGACCAATATCCATGATGAACATTGACGAAGAAATCTTCAATAAAATACTGGCAAACCGATTGCAACAGCACATCAAAAAGCTTATCCATCACGATCAAGTAGGCTTCATCCCAGGGATGCAAGGCTGGTTCAACATATGCAAATCCATAAATGTAGTCCATCACTTAAATGGAACCAGAGACAAAAATCACATGATTATCTCAATACATGCAGAGAAGGCCTTCAACAAAATTCAACAGGCTTTCATGCTAAAAACTCTCAATAAACTAAGCATCGACAGAATGTATCATAAAATGATAAAAGCCATTTATGACAAACCTGCAGCCAATATCATATTGAAAGGGCAAAAGCTGGAAGAATTCCCTTTGAAATCAGGCACTAGACAAGGATGCCCTCTCTCACCACTCCTATTCAATATAGTATCGGAAGTTCTAGACAGAGCAATCAGGCAAGAAAAAGAAATAAAGGGTATTCAATTAGGAAAGGAGGAAGTAAAACTGTCTCTATTTGCAGATTACATCATTGTATATTTAGAAGAACCCATTGTCTCAGCCCAAAATCTTCTCAAACTGATAAACAACTTCAGCAAAGACTCAGGATACAAAATCAATATGCAAAATCACCAGCATTTCTATATACCAATAACAGATAAACAGAGAGCCAAATCAAGAGCGAACTCCCATTCACAATTGGTACAAAGAGCATAAAATACCTAGGAATACAACTAACAAAGGATGTAAAGGACCTCTTCAAGGAGAACCACAAACCACTGCTCAATGAAATAAGAGAGCACACAAACAGATGGAAAAACATTCCATGCTCATGGTTAGGAAGAATTAATATTGTGAAAATGGCCATACTGCCCAAAGTAATTTATAGATTCAACACTATCCCCATCAAGCTACTAATGACCTTCTTCACAGAACTGGAAAAAAACACTTTAAACTTCATATGGAATCACAAGAGAGCCCACATAGCCAAGACAATCCCAAGCAAAAAGAACAAAGCTGGAGGCATCACACTGCCAGACTTCAAACTATACTACAAGGCTACAGTAATCAAAACAGCATGGTACTGTCACCAAAACAGAAACATAGACAAATGGAACAGAACAGAGGCCCCAGAAGTAACACCACACATCTACAACCATCTGATCTTTGACAAACCTGACAAAGACAAGCAATGGGGAAAGGACTCCATGTTTAATAAATGGTGTTGGGAAAACTAGCAATATGCAGAAGGTAGAAACTGGACCCCTTCCTGTCACTTTACACTAAAATTAACTCCAGATGGATTAAAAATTTAAACATAAAACCTAACACCATAAAAACACTAGAAGAAAATGTAGGCAAAACCATCCAGGACATAGGAATGGGCAAGGACTTCATGACTAAAACACTGAAAGCATTGGCAACAAAAGCCAAGCTTCTGCACAGCAGAAATCCACAGCTGTGGATTTCTAATCAAACTCCACAGCTTCTGCACAGCAAAAGAAACAGGCATTAGAGTGAATCAGCAACCAATAGAATGGGAAAAAATTTTTGCAATCTACCCATCTGACAAAGGGCTCGTATCCAGCATCTACAAAGAACTAAAACAGATATACAAGGAAAAAACAAACAACCCCTTTCAAAAGTGGGCAAAGGATATGAACAGACACTTTTCAAAAGAAGACATATATGAGGCCAACAAACATATGAAACAATGCTCATCATCACTGGTCATTAGAGAAATGCAAATCAAAACCACATTGATATACTATCTCATGCCAGTTAGAATGGCGATCATTAAAAAATCTGGAGACAACAGATGCTGGAGAGGATGTGGAGAAATAGGAACACTCCTACACAGTTGGTGGGAATGTGAATTATTTCAACCATTGTGGAAGACATCGTGGCAATTTCTTAAGGATCTAGAAATAGAAATTCCATTTAACCCAGCAATCCCATTACTGGGTATATACCCAAAGAACTATAAATCATTCTACTATAAAGACCCATGCACACGTATGTTCATTGCAGCCCTGTGTACAATAGCAAAGACCTGAAACCAACCCAAATGCCCATCAGTGATAGACTGGACAAAGAAAACGTGGCAAATATACACCATGGAATACTATGCAGCCATAAAAAACAATGAGTTTGTGTCCTTTGTAGAGACATAGATGAATCTGGAAACCATCATTCTCAGCAAACTGACACAAGAACAGAAAACCAAACACTGCATGTTCTCACTCATAGGTGGGTGTTGAACAATGAGGGCACATGGACTCAGGGAGAGGAGCATCACACACTGGGAGCAGTTGCAGGGGGGGTAGGGGAGGGATAACATGGGGAGAAATGCCGGATATAGTATATACCTAAAGTAAAATAAAAATTAAAAATTAAAAAAATAAAACTAAGGAGGAAGACCAATCTTAACTGCTTTCTGCTGACAGAGGGTGCTGTTTTGGGGAAATGGCACAGGAAATAAATCTTTTAAAAATGTAAATTAATATCTTTTAAAGAAATTTAAAACTATTTTTTCTAGAATTATATTTCTGGAATTTTGATATTTCAGGATTGTGATTTTCAGGATTTTAGATTTTAGGAATTTTGATCTTTTGGGATTATGCATCCAGGATTGTGTCTTTGGGAATTATGACCGACTTCCCTTTTGAGAGGCCTCTGGTCCAAGAATCCAAGGCAATGACCAGAAGCAAAGTAAATGGTGGGCAGCAGTGGAATTGAGACCAACAAGGTAGAACTAGCCTGGAAGAATCAGGCACAGCAGATGATTCAAGAGCTAAGGTGAGACTAACTCTCATTTGTACAAATTTATATGCCAGGAAAGCAAAAACTAACGACAGAAACTAACATATGGGGTTGCAGGAGCTTTAAACATTAGGCAGATTTAGATTGGGTACCTTGAGATAAAAGGCTTTGTACTTCCTATAAGCTCTCAATAAAAATGTTGCCCCAACTTTATAACATACATTCTAAGATCAAATTTGTACAAAAGCACCACAAAACAGGACAAGACCCTAGGGAGCAGAGAGAAGAAATTACCAGTTGATTAACAGAACACTAAACTTTCTTAGTTGTCAATATGTTGGGGGCTGACTCAATGATTTCTTCCAGGTGTATAAGTGGAAAAAAAACAGGCATAACAACAACAAAAAAAATTATTTTACTAGGACAGACTTTAAAAGCCAAACATATATATTAAGCTTGAAAAACTGCCAATTGCAGTAACTTCATTTAGCTTGCAGACTACTTCTAAGTTGGGAAAGTATGATTACGAAACCTATAAAAACCTAATGAAAGCTTTGAGGTTTCTCCCCCACCCCCAGTTTGGCATAAAATAGTAGGAATAAGGTAACCTTCCATTATCCCCACCTACAGCTTAGATACCATAAGATAATTATAAATTACGCTGTGATGACCACAAGTGCAATCAAAGAAGTGTCTCACCCACTGACCTCAGATATTCCCCTCACTACCTGTTTAAAGATCACTTCCAATAACATATACATTTGCTGGAAATTGCCTTGGAGCTTGAGTTCAACTAAATTTTTACTAAGCCATTTTAAATGAATTATATGGACTAAATGGATCTTGAATCCTCTGAGGACAAATGCACCATATGAATACAAACACAGCACAGGGCTGTAAGAAAACTCTATTCCAGTAAGGTATAAGGTGAACCTCACAATAAGAACTGAAGAGCCAGGAGATGGGTCGTGGGAGCTGCGGTGAGATGAAACCACAGAGGGCTCCAGGAAAAGGTTGATGTTGGCAACACCACGCTGCATTGCAGGTACTCTTATCTGCCACACGGAGATCACATCTGTTCTGCACACCTAAGTATTCTAGGGGTAGAAATGGCAACCCAAACTCATTTGTAACTCACAAGATTAATGAGACTGTGCTTAAAAGCTATTTCAGACTTCTCATATGCAGAATTATTTATAGATGCCAGGTATCATCATTCAGAGAAGGATAGCAAATTGCTACTTCCACACCAGCCCAACAGAAAGCCCCCACGTGCTTCATGCTTTTTGCTCTTCCACTAGCTAGAGGCAGCTGATGATGAGTTCCTGTGGATTCTTGCTTTTCGAGGTCTAGTCCATGAACCAGCCATGTGGCATCACTTGGTGCTTATTCAAGGTGAAAAATCTTAGGTCGTATTCCAGACCGCCTAAAACAGAATCTGCATTTCAACAAGCTCCCCAAGACGATTCATATATGCATTGAAACTTGAGAACCACTGGTCTACACTGGTGACAGGATGCTAGAGCTGCCAGATGAAAAGAGCATGAGTCCCTGAACCGCCACATGGAGGAAAGCCACCAGCTGACCAGAAACATCTGCCTTGGATTCATGAAAGACTTGGAAAGAAGCTGTGTCTAAGCCATTACATTTTTTGCTTCTATTTGTTAACACAGATGAGCCTACTCTAACAAATACCACTAAACATATCTATCTTTAAACCATCTGGAATCTGAACACTGTCCTTCTGGAATTTGGAATACCAACAAAATTCTTAGAAGCAGATTGAATTAACCAAGAGACTATTTTATCACATAATAATCTATGTATGGCTCCAAGTTGAGTGTTTTTTTTTTTTAATATTAGCAGATAAGTTGTATAAAATAAGGGTAGGATTTTTCAATCTTTATCTATTTCCAGGTCAAGCTTTCCTTCTTTTCATTACTCCATAATGTTATCAAGTTCTTTTTGAAAGAGCCAGTGTCAGTTTCAGCATCCCTGCTGGCTTTGAGCATCTATCATTCTAAGAATGAAATCATTCTTCATGGCATATTATGAGCCTTTTTTGTCAGGTAGTTAACTAAACTGGCACCAGTTAACTGTGATCTAAACTTTATATTGACAGATCTGGCAACAGACTGACATTCCTTGCACTAATTTTGGCTGCCCAATCTGAAAAAAAAAAATGTTTGAAATATAATTTATCTTAAGCTGACAGCAGTCTTCATCAGGGTACCAGCCACTGACAGAGTAAGGGAAAGGAACCAGCTTAAAATCCTAGCCGAATATGCTTGTAAGTCAGGAAGAAAGAATTTAGAGCTGTTCCTGTTCTAAATTCCTCTTCCTCAAAGTCATAATTTAATTTAACAACCAAGGCTGGAAGGAAAACAAATGTTTCTTAGTAAGCCTCACCATCAACAATCTATTTTTCTCCAATACCAAGTTTATCTTACCTTGTAAAGCCCAGGATTACCTTCCCCACGTCTTACAATAATACCTGACACACACCAACTATTCCAACAGCTCAGTAGAGCCCCTGAAATGCAATTATAAGAAAAGATCTAATAAGCCAAAGATTAGCAACAGAAATGTGAGCACTCTTAACTGTTTTTCTTTGGGGCTGATGTGAAAGCCAGAAACTAACCAGCTGAAGGAGTAATGATACAGAAGGAATTGACAAAATTGGAAAGATCCATCAGCATAGTCATGGTGCAGAAATGACAGTATCTGGGAAGTTACAGCATCATTTGACCATTAAATCCTAAATTGTTACATCTCTCTTTTCCTAATGAAAATAAGATGCAGAAATAATTTCAGACATTAACAAGAAGCTGTCTAGAACATTATTAATATTTCTTAGATCAATCATACTTTATTAACAACCTAAAACCTGTTTTTAGAGTATGACAACACTGTGAAAATTGTTAATATGTAACTGTTCACTGTCATCTTTTATTTTTGGTATAATTTAGTATGAGGTGTGTATTTGTGTATATGAATAGTAATGATGAGCAAAATAAATAGCCCCGGATTTGTTGTTTAAATTCTTGCAATGATATTTATGGCAATAAAGGAGATGGGGGAGGGGAATACATGCTGCCTGGAAGCTGAAATTATTTCCTAATGCCATCAAGTCAGAGGGAATGGAGTTCTCCTGGGGAAATACCGTTCATTCTAATAGGCTGAATTGGACACTATGGTGCCATTAAGTAGTCATCATTCACCAAAAGGTAACCTTTGGTGTTTAAAAAAAAAAAAAAAAGAAAAGAAAGAAAAAACAAAAGCTTCAGCCTCTTTATCTCTATTTACATTTTCAGCAACAAAAACATAAACATCGGAATATAAGCACAAGATAAAACATAAACTTCTGTACACAGCAGGCCCCACGTCAGTGTGCTGCTGGCTCCACGTCCCCTGCGTGCTCACCTGGATTCCCCTTCATTAGTTGCCGTGGTGTCTGTGAGGCTCCCTTGTGGCTTCACCCAGGGCTCTCCTCCCAGGTAGGTCTCTATCCTCTGCTTCTTTTCTTACCTCTTCTCCTCCACTGAGCACATCTCTTCTGTGCCCCGTTTCTTTCCTGCCCATTCAAACAGATTAACCCATGCTAAGTTGCCAAAGACTTGTATTCCTTTCCTTCTTTGAAACCAGATATGTTTGCAAAACAATTGCAGCCCTATTCACAATAGCAAAGATATGGACTCAACCTAAATATCCATCAACAGATGATTGGATAAAGAAAATGTGGTGCGGTTACTATAGAGGAGTGGATCCAAGATGGCCGTTTAGGAACAGCTCAGGAGTGCAGCTCCCAGTGAAAGCGCAGAGG
>NW_016107342.1:4272809-4314065 GCF_001604975.1 Cebus imitator | reverse complement strand
TTCTTAGTTCCTTTCGAATAGCTTGATGAAGGTGGCTGCTTTTCCTGCCAGTGTGTAAGACTGATTTAGACATCAAGAAGACTTTGGAAGTGAAGAAGATCAAAATATTTTACCCCCAAATATATTTCTTTGACATATTTTGAAATGGCTGCTGCAGAGCCAGCAGACTGAGGGGGGATAATTTGCATCTGTGGAGAATCTCCATTAATGCAAGCCAAGCCTTCCCTTTCTAGGCCGTTTCTGGATCTAAGAGAGATTAACTGAGAGTCTGACACAGTGAAAGGTCTGAAAGAAACATTTACCATCTATCGTCTCTGAGGGCTGCTACCACTGAGTCTGCATCTATACAACAAGACCACCTTTGCTAGCCAAGCATCCTCTTTTCTCCCTCCTGTAACCTGTCTTGCTACTGAAATCTGATTTACCACCATCTTCTGGTTTTGGCCATGCTCTGGGCTCGCTTTCTGTCCCTGATCTCAAGATGGTATATAAGCTTCTGAAGCTTACTGGGGTGCTGGGTCTTCATTCTGAAGGCTCCTGTATATACATGTTAAATGAATGTGTATGCCTCATGTCAGTGACTTTCAGTGAACTTCCAGAGGGCCAAGGCCTCTTAAAAGAGATGGGATCTCGATCTCATTTTGTGGCCCAAACTAGAGTATATTGGAAGGATTGTGGCTCACTGCCATCTTAACCTACTGGGCTCCAGCGATACTCCTGCCTCAGCCACCCAAGTGGCTGGGACTACAGGTGTGAGCCACTGCCCCTGGCTACTTAATCTCAAAGCCCCACGTGGCGGCATACACACGCCATTTTACAGGTGGTGTTCCTGAGGTCCAGAGACATGAGTAATTTAGTCAAGGTCACAAAGTGTCAGAGTCAAGATTTAAAAGCCTCTGTCTGGTTCTCAAGTTCATTCATTTCCCTTGGCTGATGCTGTGTCAGGGATAGCACATTGTGGATAATGAGATACATGTTTGGGCTTTGTTCCCATTCTTGCCCCAGAGCATGTAAAACTCTTGAAATTTCCTGAATGACTCAGGTATCTTTTGTTATTGATAAGGAGCCACTTTCTATCATCTGAGTTTGGGCTAATTAGGTGATTTAGGATGGGGACCCCCTGACAGCCTCAGGATGAGGACAGGCACCTGAAAGATGCAGTGCGTAGAGGATTCGAAGGCTAAAACTTTCAGCCCTACCCACCAACCTCCAGGAAGGGGGAGTAGGAGTCTGGAGATTAAATTCTATAAAAACTCTTGAACAATGAGATTTGATGAGTTTCCAGGTTGCTGAACACACCAAGGAGCAGGGACGGTGGCATGCCCAGAGTGGGCACAGAAGCTTCCTGCCCTTTCCCCGTCCATACCTTGCCCGGTGAATCTTTTCCATCTGAGTTGTACCCTTTACAATAAACTGGTAAATGTCAGAGGCATTTAATCAGAGAGACTGCATGTTGAATAGGGGCTGGGTAAAATGAGGCTGAGACCTACTGGGCTGCATTCCTGGGTGGGGCAGGGTAGACATTCTTAGTCCCAGGATGAGATAGGAGGTCAGCACAAGATACGGGTCACAAAGGCCTTGCTGATAAAATAACATGCAGTAACAAAGCTGGCCAAATCCCACCAAAACCAAGATGGTGATGAGAGTGACCTCTGCTTCTGCTCATTATACACTCATTATAATGCATTAGCTACTAAAAGATATCCCACCATTGCCGTTACATTTACAGATGCCATGGCCAAGTCAGGAAGTTACCCTGTGTGGTCTAAAAGGGAGTGGAAGCCTCAGTTCCACCCCTTTCCCAGAAGACTCAAGAATAACCCACCCCTTGCTTAGCATATAATCAAGAAATAACCATAAAATAGCCAACCCTTTGCCTATGAAGTAGCCATTCTTTGGTTTATTTACTTCGCTAATAAACTTGCTTTCACTTTATGGATTTGCCTCAAATTCTTTCTTACATGAAATCCAAGAACCCTCTCCTGGGATCTGGATCAGGACCCCTTTAGGGTAACAATTTAAGCAAATTAGGAGATGGTCATGGGAACCCCTAATTTATAGCCAGTCAGAAGTATGAAGGGCCCAGACTTGCAACTGGCATCTGAAGTGGGGCATTCTTGCAGGCCTGCGCCTTTACCCTGTGGGATCTGACACTATCTCCAGGTAGACAGTGTCAGAATTAAATCAAATTATAGCATACCCAGTCGGTGTCCACTGGAGAACTGATGTGTGGGAAAAGGCCCACACATCTGTTCAAAGAAGTGTTTTGTGTTTGAGCGCAGACAGAAACGGTGAGTACGTGTTTCACCAGACATATTCTGCCCTATCGTTCTGTCAGACAAATGTAAAGACACACTTCTTTATTTTCTCATAAAGTAAATTTTTCTGAGGCCTCATTCTTAGACACAAAAACTTTCCATCTATTGTGTCTTCTAATGGATGTAAACTATATAACTGCTTTCTCCCACCTGTCTAAGGCAGAGCACTAACATACTAAAAAGTGTGTCTTGACCTGTCATCCCCTCCTCTCTTGACTAATGTCAACATTTCAAATTTTGTCCCATTTAGGAAAACAAGGATTCTCTGTCTGCAGGCTGTTCAATATCGGGTTTACAAACAGGTGGAATTCTCTTTCCAGAGGAAAGAATAAAATAAACTGGAAAAGCCTTTTGAGTGAAGATGCAGGTCATTAGCAGCTTGACACGCAAGAATTCACATTGAACCTGGCTGTGTCTGACATTATTGCAAATACTCACCCTGGCCCCTGCGGGCTAGGGAGTGAGAGAAAAACACAGTGTGACAAGATGGATACTGGCAGCTTTGCACTCGGGTGGGAGCAGTAAATGCAGCCTACGGGCTCTCTCCCCACCCAAAGCCACCATTCTATGCTGTGAAAGGATCTAAGGCCATATGACAGGGAATAGAAAGTGACATTGTTTTGTTATTATCTGTCGTATCCAAAGAGACTATACATTTAAGGCGGTAAATAGGCTCAAGAGAAATATCAGAATGAGGAAGAGGCTGTCCCAGGCAGTGGAGGGACAACAGGTGTGCGTGAGATGAAGAAAAGGAAAAAGATCCTCTTTGCAGTGTTGTCCAGATCCAGAATTTCTTCTCGCCCTCCTCCTCACCCCTATCTTCACCTCCTTGTGCAAGATAATGCTTGAGGTGATGAGACTTCAGAGGCAAACTTCTAGTTCATATCCATTCCCCACATCCTTGCTGAAACAACTGCCTATGATTCTCATCATGGTCTCCCTGCTTCACAACCCCAGCCAAGCCCGGGGGAAGTCTTAGTTCATAAGGGATTAAAAAGACCTCCTTATGAGAGGCAGGTACAGTGCTAAGCACTCAACACACACCATCTCTTTTAATCCTCCCTGAAACTGCTTAATTATTACTAGTGTTCCCACTTAACAGATGAGAAGATTGAGGCTCAAGCATCTTAAGTGAGCAGCCTAAGGCCACAAGTAAGTCTGAGCTGAGATGTGAATCTGGATATTCTGACTCCAGGCCAACGGTTCTGGGCCTGTGAATTTCAGTTTCTGCTTCTACAAATCCTCGTCCCCACCCCCCCACCCCCGCACATACACCCCAGATGAGGTATCCAAAAGCATGAAGCAGAAGTGTGCTTGAGGAGTCACTGAAGGCCTGCTCCAAGTACTGCTGCAGAAGGGAAATTTACAGGGAAATGAGATTTGCTACAAAAACGGCATGGTCCAGCTCTAGTGCTAGATTCCAGCTTCTGGTAGGAAGAAACTGAGCCATGGTATGACAAGACTGCCATGGGTAGCTTCACATTTGAGAAGAAACCAAGGTCCCAGGCCTTCAGTATGAAGAATTCTGTGGGAACTTGAACTCACACCAAGCCCTGGGACACCAAGCTGCATGCTTTCTTCATGTTCTCTAGTAGTGTTCTGAGTTGACCCAGAAAACAGGAATACGGTAGAAAGGACTGAAGAATTGATTGGACACCAAATTGGATATTTGTCAGAAATACAGTGTAAATCAATTACATTTAATTAGGTGACTTTTGAAATTCCTCCAACCCTAAGATTCCATGAGAAGAAATATGACTTTGTATATTTATATAACTTTGCATATTGAGGAAAAGGAAGATGAGAACAATAACAGAGGTAACAGCACTGTTTTACTGAGATCTCACTAAGCGCCTGGCATTCCTGTGTCTGATTCTTAGATGCTGTAACCCAGCACCATCTGGACAAAGTCAGTGGCAAGAGGTAGAACAAGGACAGCAACAAATTAATTAACTAAGTAGAAATTTAATTTGAGCGGAGTCCAAGGGGAATTGTAATTCATTTTGGCAGGTTGCACAAGGCTCGTTTTGCCCTTCAACAATGCGAAGAAAGCATTCGAAAAAGAAAGCTTCATGAGATTTCCCTACCATTGCCAGTATTCCTGGCAACATACATACCCACAAGTCTGCAGAAGCAAACACAGTAGAACTGCATAAAAGACAAAGATTCTGACAAGTGATCCTGGCATGAGGGGAAAGTCGAACCTTTCCTTTAACAGCCTATAGTGATGATCATAGCCATAATCACTATTTGTAAAAATACTCACATATGTACTTTCTCACTTCATTTTTTATTCCACTTAATTGAATGCTATCTTAGCACCTATTTGCCATTTTGGACTCCTTTCCAAGTGGATCCCCAACTAGATCACAAGGTTCATTAGGATGAAGCCCTGGCAAATTTCTCTGCCCCTCCATAGCAATCTCTGATAAGTACACAGTAGCGTGCAGAAAACACCAAAGGAATGGAAGAAAAAATCAGTTCTGATGTGGAATCAGCAGCCACTTCTGCCAGTGCATGTGTATAAACTGTCCTTTGTTGGGACAGCGGCTTCAATATATAGTATCTGCCCTGGTCTCCCAACTTCTGAAAAGCCTTCTTTAGCCCAGTAGATTCCCAACAGACTACACTCTCCTTCCTATGCTTCAATAGACCCTTGAAATTCTCTCTCTTTTTTTTTTTTTTTTTTTTCCGACCCTCTTGAGCCTTTAGGGGGTCCTATTGTTTGGCAATAATTTTTCACACACTGTAGTCCTATGGAACTTTGCTGTTTTAGCTATCCCAGAGATTCTCAAACTTGAGCAAGCCTATCAATCCCCAGGGCCCACACTTAGATATTCTCTTCTGGAATAGAGTCAGAAATCTACAGTTGTAATCGGCCCACCAGGTAATTTCTGATACAAGTGTCCCAAAGGAATTATGAAAACAGGATCTTAATCTAATGAATGATTATTATGATTCCTAGGAGCTAGAATCTCAAGCGTGCTTTGTTTCTGGGGTCCTAGAATCACTGCTACCATTCCCATAATTAGGTTATCCACCAAAGGGTATTCTGAAAGAAAACACTAGAAATAAGCCCTGGCTGAGTCAGAAAGCTGTCTATATGCATTGATACCAAACTGAGAGGGAGTGAAGCCAGAAAGCCAATGGAAAAACAACGGTTTTAGGAAAATGAGGTCAGAAGACAAATATCACGTCACAGTGAAGGGATGTCACAGCTCTTAACAGTGCAAGGGGCCAATGAATTATCCATGTGGTTTGCTTTGGCTGAAGCTGTAAGTTCCTCTCTGTGGTCATGCCATCCTTAACTTTAAGCAGCAATAGTCTTTGTTTGCCAGAGCTTACATGTAGTGTGAGGGAGATTCTTATACAAAATTGTGAAGTAGGGTGAGCTTTTGTACATTTCCCTTTCTTGGTTATCTTTATCCCCATTTTGCTGTATACGCATCCACTTATCCATTTAACAAGATACTTGATGGCCTCGGACTTTCTTTCCTCTCTTCCACCTGAACCTACTTTCCAAAAAGCATGTGTACATTTAAAGCTAAAGAATTTACACAGCTAAAAAATATTATGTCTCCCACAATTACTTTTATTTTCATATGAATAGATTATACTTATTTCTACCTAGTTATGTAATCACGAATTGTCAGCCAATCATGGAGAATATATATTTTCAAGCAGTGGGAATTTATAGTACTTCTTGACGCAGATATGAGACTGTCTTGTTGCACAAATTTCACAAGACAGTTGAGCCACTGAGGCCTAGAAGTCATTCACAGAGAAGCCATGGACAGGTTGGTTGCATGATTTATTCTGTAGGTATCCCCTCCCCTTAGTTCCCATAGTATCCAAGTCTGCATTTATCTAGCATTTTTCACAACATTTGTGCTGTTCATTTTTACGTTTCAGTTTCTCCCCTTCCCCCACCAGACTGTGAGCAATTCACAGAAACCAAGTCTTTCTTTTCCCTTTTTTTTTTTTTTTTTAGATAGAGTCACTATCGCCCAGGTTGGAGTGCAGTGGCATGATTTCAGCTCACTGCAACTTCCATCTCCCAGGTTCAAGTGATCCTCATGCCTCAGCTTCCCAAGCAGCTGGGATTACAGGCATAAACCACCATGCTGGACTAATTTTTGTATTTTTAGTAGAGACAGGGTTTTACCATGTTGGCCAGGCTGGTCTCGAACTCCCAGCCTCAAGTGATCCACCCACCTTGGCCTCCCGAAGTGCTGAAATTACAGGTGTGAGCCACTGTGCCTGGCCAGAAACCAAGTCTTTGTTAGTCATCACCATTCAGGTACATAACTGTACTCAAAAAGATACATGCTGAAACATATACAAGATCCAAGTGACACATATACAAGATCCAAGAAAGAAAAAGGAAATGTCTTACCTTCCCTGCCTCTATAATTCAGATTACCTTACCCACCCACCTCCAACTATATTTCATGGTATGAGCAAATAATTGGTAAACATGGCTATGTACGAAAAATGAAAAGGAAGGGGAAAGAGCTAAAATTATACAGACATACTAAACATTTAAAATAATTTGCATCTAAATAATATAAAAAATTGTAACCTTGAGGTTGCATAGTTATTGAGTTTTTTTTTTACCTTTTCATGTTTTTTTAAAATCTACCCTAGTTACCATGATAAACTGGTAACTAAGGAGTTAATAATAAAGCGATGAAAAGGCTGTGGCATGGCTTTTTGCAGAGACTGCATTATTGCGCACCCATCTTTGACAAGGCAATTTCCCCACAATAACTGTAGTCTCACTGTATAATTATCTCAACCACTGATATTTCTCTAGAACTATAAGAAAGCCAAGAACTAAGTAAACAGGCCTGCTGATTCACTGCAGATGGACCAGTCTATCTGTAAAAGCAAGTACACTAAAAGAACGCTCCGTGAATGTAAATGAGTAGGCTCTTGGTCCCTTCAGAGCAATCCTTTTCTTAATCCAAGCTTTGATTTGTTGTTGCTCCTTTGGTTTAAATCAGATAATGTGAGGATTGGAACTAAAGTAAAATAACAGAAATAGTACGTATTTTAGTATTATGTCATTTGTAGTATTGTTATTTTGTCAGAATTACAAAACTACCTTCATTTTAAGGCATGTATTCTACAGTTTACCCCTCATACAGAGCTTAAGCTGTTAGTATTGACAGAGAAGAAAGACAAAGAGTTGCTGTGGTTTGAATGTAGTATGCCCCTGCCAAAACTCACGCTGAAATTTGATTACTAATGCAGCAGCATTGGGAGGTGGAGTCTAGTGGGAGGTGAGTCATAGGGGCAGATTTCTCATGAATAGATTAATGTTATCTCACAAGATTGAGTTTTCACTCCCACAGAACCAGACCAGTTACCACGAGAGCAGATTGTTCCTCCTCGTGTTTGCTTTCTTTATACACCCACTCACCTGTCCATGCCTCTACCATGTCTTGACATAGCACGTGGCCCTCACCAGAAGCTGAGCAAATGCCAGTGCCATGATCTTGGACTTTCCAGTCACCAGAATCATGAACTTAAAAAAACAAAAACAAACTCTTTTCTTTATAAATTACCCAGCCTCTGGTATTCTGTTATAGCATCACGAAATGGACTAAAACAGGGGTAAAGGACGTATAGATAGATGATGCTTTATTCTCTTTGCCTGATGCAGAAATTTCCTAGGTCCATATGGACACCAGCCATCATAAACCTACTAACTCAAAGTGGTAAATATTTTGAGCATCTACCTCAGCGTTATCCAGCATGTATTCCAAATACACATGCTCAGATCTTACTCCAGACTGACTCTAAATCCTTGAATGTGAAATCTGGAAGTCTACATTTTTCAAATACCTCCAGAAACACTTATGCACCAAAAGAAAAAAAAACGAAAGCCACTGATACAGCAGATGCTGTGCAGCACATCATAGGATTATTTACTTAAAAGCATTAGGTAGAACAAGGACTGGTGATTTATAAGGGATTCTAATCCTGGAAACTATAAGAATGTCCCAACTGTTGAATTACCTCACGCATTGCTAACGGTATACACAACTTCCCAAGAAGGCTTTAAGGAGTTGGAATCAATAATCCATATTGATTTTACAAAAACATTAAGGGACAAAATATGCCTTGATTGTCGTGGACGTCATCGCAAAATGTATTGATGCGCTCTCTGCTCCATCTCACGGTACTGCCAACACCAAGTTCTGCTCTAGTTATATGGAACATAGATTTTATAGGCAACATCCATCTTGATAACATGTCTGCATTTGCTTGAACTGGATTTAAGAACCCTGCACCGCAACCATACCTAAGCAGTCACTATTGCAATGTATCATCTCCAGCAAACAATTAGGCATAAAAGTGTAAATGATTAAGAATGAACTAAAGAAAATGCTCAGAGAAGATGGATAAACAAGACTAGTTGAATTTGTTTCTTGGCTTGCCACTTCTCATCCAACCACTGTCATCAGTATTGTTAAAGGCACATTATGTGAATGTCAATTGACCATTTGTATTTTGACTTCCTCAAACTAGAACATCCTCTACTCCTTCTCATGGCTGGTACAACTACAATAAGGGCAACCTGCAACCCTGCAATCCACTCCTCTTCATATTACGTCTTCTTCACTCATGTAGTAGATTGTATTTTCCAAAGATAGACACGAAAATATTTTCCATCCCACCTGCTGTTCTGCAATGGAAACTTGCTACCTCCCCTGGCCCCCCATTTAAGGGTGGAGTCTATTTTTCAACCCCTTCTTGAATTTAGGTACCCTGAGATGGATTACATGAGAAATGCCAGTGTACCACTGCCAGAATCATCCTTCACTATTTTGACAACTTTTGCTTTGTGACTTTTGGAAGCCAGACATCATGTAAAAAGTATGGCCACCCTGAGCAACCATTTTTTGAGAAATCCAAGCCACCTGGAGAGGCCCTAGAAGATGAGACCCCAAGAGAAAGGGGCCAATACTGCCAATACTGGATGTGCCAGTGTGGTAGACATCTTAGAGGTGGATCCTCCCCATCCACCACCCTACCTGATGCTGTGATTGGAGTTCACCACCCAGCCACACCCTGTCCACATTCCTGACTTACAAAATCAAAGAGCAAAATAAAAAAGTTGCTTTAAGGCACTAAATTTGGGGGTGGCTTATTATATAAGAATAGATAACTGAAATAAATAAAACATGGAGTAGTCCTTTATTTATACCTTATGTATTTGTTTACTTACTTGTCTGTCTGAATGAAGCTTCATTGTGCCATACCTTTTTCTGTCTTCTCCACTGTGTATGCAGTTCCTGGAATAAAGTAAGTGCTCAATAAGTATCCGTTACATTATTATTGAATGCATTTTTTTCCACTGGAGAGTCTGCAGGCAGCCAATAATGTACCCTGGTTGATACTGGTATACTGTAATACTGTACATTATGCCAGTTATTCTTTTATTGTTATTGGAGGCATTTGTCTTTGTGAGGAAACACATGTCATGAAAAGTCCAGAAAACACAGGGACAAATGCCGCATCATCACACTGATTAATCCATTTATGCCAGACGTTGCAAATTTTTTGTGTGGAAAATCAGACCTTGGAGATGACCTTGAGCAGTAGGATATAAATAATTCCCACAAACTTAGCATTCCAATAGTGGAACACTAGGCAAATGCATTAACTACAATTTTCAAAAGCAGACCAAGAGACACATTTCATCTGAGGCCATCAACATTTCATTTTTAGTATAACTCCTGAGCTTTCACAAGGGTCACAAAGTAAAAACACCAGTATTTGCTCCCTGATCAGAACAATCACTGATACAGGGCCATACAAAGGGTATGAACTTAAGGTATCACTTGGAGAGGGAGCATGGCTTTCAAGGATAAGAAAGGATAAGCTATATCAGAAATACCAGTAAGAGCTTGGGTTCACAGTTTACACATTTTCAGTGTCCTCAAAGTTATTCACTGATGAAGGATTTGATTATCCCAGCATAGTACTGAATATAATTTTCTTCATTGAAAGATTGATATCAAAGTCTACTCATCTCCTCCTTAATGCACAATAAAACCTTGAGAATTCCAGTAGTTTTATATCTGCCAGCACATTAAGTGATTATAAACTTGCAATTGGAGCGCTTCCTAGAAAGCATATTTATACACCAAATATGTTTTTGAAAACAATTTTTCTGCTTCTATAAGTAGTATAATAGTAATAGACATATAGTTTCTCCAATTATTTCGTTTGTCTACAAAATAACTTAGAACATTAAGCAGAGAGTGTAACCTCACTTTGCCAAGGAAGCAAAGTCTGTTTCCTCCAGAATGTCAGAAGTTCATTTTCCCTAGCTCAGGGTAGCAAGCAATTACAAATCTATGCTGTTCCATGCTCTGCACAGATGTCATTGGTAGATGAATGCATATGTCTTATATAGAGCCATTAGCCCTAGAAAAGAAGATTGATAACAGCAATGAGAATGTTAGCAAGCCTTTGTTGGCCCTTCCCTGTTTTATATGAGATTTTCTTCATGCTTTTCCCTTTTTTTACAGAGCGTTGTAAATGCATTTGGCATTTGATTTTTGTCAAGGATTTTTCAGATTTTCTTTATATAGATGCCATTCGCCTATTCTCATAAGTCTATGTGAAACTGACATTCTAATATAAGATTTTGTCTCAAAAGTTGTACAGGGTGACCACAAATAGAAATTTACATTAACATGGTAACATCTTCTGCCTCAATATTTTATTTGTAGTCATCCATTTATTTACCTCAATGTCTCAGTTTTGAAGTATACCATCCTTAATGCAGGGTGCAAACCATTATACATGTTAAATGAGTCCAATTGCACCCTCTGCCAATATCAGCATGAAACCCATCCTCTTACTATACCCATCATCACTAATACCCACAACCTAAACAATCATTCTTGGTTCCCAGCTGGGGCTTGCAAAGAGAGATTCTTACGATGGGCATTTGTATAAAATGAAACTGTTAAGGAGTAAAATACCTGAGATGCTTGTAATTGCAGAAAGATGGCTGGGTTGTCAGCAAGAGAGTCTGACACTCATGTTGACCAGAGTTTTAAAAAGTACAGTCATGCACCATGTAACGCTTCCATCATTGGTGGACTGCATATAAAACGGTGGTCCCAGAAGATTATATTGGAGCATACATAGAAACCTGATACACAGTAGTTGACATTGGCATTTCAGGTCAAGTAGGGGAAATGATTGATATTCAGTAATGGCGTTACGATATTTGGTTTTTCACATGAAAAATATATGTATACCATTTAGGTGAGTAAGTACACTCTGTGAGGCTCACACAATAATGAAATTGCCTAACACATTTCTCAGAATATATCCCTGTCATTAAGCAACACGTTAAGTGTGCTATTTTTTCCCCCTTAAAGTAATATCATGACATGATGGTTACTGAATTAGTCTGCTTTGGCTATATAACAAAATGCCATGGATTGGATGAGTTAAACAAAAGGAATTTATTTCTCATAAGTCTGGAGATGAGAAAGTCCAAGATCAATGTACTGGCTGATTCAGTGCCCAGTAAAGGCTCTCTTACTGGCCTGTGGACAGCCATTTTCTCATTGTGTCCTCACATGGCAGAGACAGAGAGAAAACAAACTCTCTGGTGTCTCTTCACAGGACCGTGATCCCATCATGAGGGCCCAACCACATGACCTCATCTAAACCTAGTTACCTCCCACAGGCCCCATCTCTAAATGCCATCACATTGGGAGTTAGGATGTCAGCATATGAATGGAGAGTAAGGGGAGACAATAACTTGGTCCATGGCAGTAATTAAGACCATGATGAAAATTCAGGAACAAAGCAAGGCTAAGAGACCATTAGAGGGACTAGTCAATAGTGCTCCCGTATTTTGTCATAGCTCCTGTGCCCAACTATGTAAGATCTGTCTACAGACTTATTCTCCTTGGAAGCAAAATGTAACATCTACATTTCTATAAAATAGGAGACAAGTTTTCAGCTTGTATCTGGACATTTACAAAGTTCTACCAAAATGAGCAAAGTTTAAATTCCACATTACCCTGCCACCAAGGGACCAACTAAGGGAAGCAGACAACGAGGTAAACAGTGTGCTCCGAGTAAAGACACAGAAAGCTACAAAGCTGTAGGAGAGAAAAAAAAGCCACTTTCAGGGCAACGTAACCAACAGCAGAGATTTTACAGAAGCCCTTACAGAGAAGCAGAGACTCTTGACTTCAGAACACAGCTGCATCTTAAACACAGAAAAGCACTGATACATGGTGGGAGACCAGAATATGCCACCCAAAATATGAAGGGTTGTTAAGCTGAAGGCAGTTAAGAATAAGCAGATGCAGAACAGCTCTCTGCCCTCCCTCTGTTTGCCTAAAAGCAGGAAGTAGATTTACAAGGATAAAAGGTATCCTGACCCCCTTCTCTACCAGGGAGAGAAAAGTTAACCGCTGAAGACAGCTTTGGACACATGTCAGCTTGGAGACAGGACCAGAGGAATCTACATTAACAAGCTTTACTAACTCACCTTTATTTGCCTTCCCACCATTTGCTGCCGCTGAAAATTCAAAGTCTTCTCTTGTCTTGTCACTTCTCTAAAGTTTCACTGTTCTTTGTTGCAGATGCTATATAATCTGGAATTTAAAGCCACTGCTTTAAGACTATTCATCTCCTGGGTGTTTCCCATGTATTTACAAAATATACATGCTAATAAATTTGTTTATTTTTCTCTCATTAATCTGTCTATTGGCACAGGGGTCCGTTTCAACAAAAAACTTACAAGAGTTGAAGAAAAGATTATTTTTTTCCTAGAACCTCATAGTAGGATCCCTAGAACCTAAAAATTTAAGAAAACCAGACTAATTTAGAACAGGAATTATTCACTTAACTATGCGTGATTACATAGGTTTACCAACTTCTACTCATGAGGCACTGGAAATTAATATCACACTTCCAATTTTTATCAGCATTTGTGTAGTATAATAACATATCATTCTATAAAATGGCTTAATTTATATTATCATTCTATAAAATGGCTTAATTTTATAAAAATTGTCAATCCTTTTTATAATTTTCATAAAGTTATGAAGTTTTAAAACCCTCTAGATATTAAATGCCCAAGCTGAGAAGGTTAGGTAAATGATATGTTTTAGAATTGCTGTACTCACAAGGATTATTTGTATCTCCCAAGAACTTGCTACCTCTCATTTGCAATACTGAAATTAGTTTACGAGTCATTGGTGTTAGCTTAGTTCACACAAATCTATAAAAGAAAAAAGATCATAGATTGCAAATTATTGTCCACTCCCCATCAATGTACAAGTCCAATTGAAACGCTATCTACCCATCAGACTCAAAAAGAGACAGATGCCACCTAGTGTCTGATAGCTTCACGTGCATCCCAATTCTACTCCGCGTCTTGTTCCATTTAGGTATTATCCAGATATAGCCAGTCAAAAGTTACTGTGATATGTTACATGCAAAGAACACTCAACACATTCTGGTGATAGTTTTTCCATTAACTAGATGTATCGTGTTTGGCAAGACCCCCATGTGTCTTGAATTAGTTGCTCCATGACCTTTTATAAGTAATAGACTCTGATTTCAGTTCTGACTAATGCAAAGCCACCTGTGGAAATCTAACCTTTTTACATTGAAATCTTGATATAGAGCAGAACCAAATTCCAGAAAAGCAAACCTTTTCCAGGGCTAAGTGGTGATGTACACTGACTTCACTCTGTAAAGGAGAATGTTTCCATATAAATGAAGTACAAACATGAAATTGAGACACAAGTACACATTAGAGCATGCCAAGCAATGATTTATCATCAGGTATAGCAAGGAAAAAATGAAATAAAGTCAAGGTGACCATAACTCTTTGATTTCAAAAGACCTCTAACAATTCACTATACGAAGTGTAATAGCTGCTCAGACTTTGTCTTATAGTTTAAAATAATTAAGAAAAGTGTTCTCCAGTTTTATGTATTAACAGGTTCTGTAAAATTTCTTTTCAACTAGACCATATAACAATTAAAATCTTTCCCAAAAGAAAAATAAATGGAAAATATAGCAAAATATGGCAACTGCTAAATCTTCTTTCTTACCCCTTTAATTCTTTGTATTATGTTTTATTCTCAAATGAGTTTAGTAAATTAGAAGGTATCAGGCCTGTGTCCAATGGCTAACAAGGGCAGATGACAGTGTCAGACACGGGAAATCTGTCTGTGTTCTAAGAGACCTGCAAATTGATCTGGCCTGCGTGGTGAAGCTATTTCCAAGCTGCTACTTAGTCTATGAGATTCAGGTGAACAGTATATGAGACTCTGACCTTGAGAAGTATGAACACTGATTCATTTCATGTGTACTAACTCTATAAAATGTAACAAATCTTTTGCACTAACAATGTGGAAAGTCTGTCCACAAACCCATAGAGGACATTCGGTGTTTTGTACATCTTTTTTCCCTTACAGTGCTTTTCACCCTGGAAGTCATTCCTACTAACTTGAAACAACTCAAGACAAGTCCTTCAGCCTGACCACAAGCTAAGCTTATCTTGATGTGTAGGTTGAGCTCCGCTGCCTGCCAGTTTCATCCCACAAGTGAATTAAGAAAAGCTGATTATGTTTTTTTCCATCCTTATCTGTCTAATGTGGAGGGCAATCTCTTCAGACAACAAAAGCAGATTCTGTCATCTCTGAAGGCTTAAGAACTGCTAAGCAGTTACCTCTCCCTGCCTCCTGGCTCTGAATTTTCCTGGTGTCAGTCATCAGCTCTTCTCCAAGAGCATGCCTCAGATCCAGCTCTTCCATGTCATTCCATCCTAATCCCATCTAGGATCAATTATGTCTCTAAAAATGAGAGATGTCTTCATCTCTTTGAAATGATTTAGACACCAAATGGACTTGATGGCAGATGGGCCAATGTTCCTGATAGGGCACCCTCCTTCTTCAATTTTCTGTAACTCTCCCTAAAGGCCAGTATCCGTGAACTCCAACAGACTTGAGTTCTTCGTTGAGTGCCAACTCTACTGTACTCTACACAATAAATCTCTGTTTTCCTAAAAGCCAATTATTAGATCACTCCCCAGTAATCTAAAACTGAGTAATCGTTAGTTTTTTTCTTTAAGTTAAATAGCCCAAGTATTTTACATTCATTTTTCCCCTGCCTGTTCTGTTTTTCTCCAGTTCCCTTTAGATCTTCTTTTATCTTGTCAATGTACAGAGCACATTCTGCAAACAGGTACACTGGGGCAGAACCTGAAAATGAGATTAATTTGTCACTTCCAAATATTCTGTTTCTGCATAGCAACAGCATACTTGCTTCATGAGCCACAGCAGAAATTTGCCAACACCTGGTAAGTTTTTTATTTCTTTCATGTAGTGCTTAGTCACTGCCCTTTCTGTCTTTGTATTTGGGCTTCTGGTCCCACTACACATGGGAAATGTCACTCTCATTTTCCTGGCTTCCTTGACAATATATACAGGGAGGAGATGGCCACTTACCTGACCTGGGATATTATAAAGGACACAGGGTAGCATCGGTAACGCTTTCAGATGTTCTCATTTATGATTGCATGACTTGAATAATCTATAAGGTGATTTTTTGGAAAGACATAGGGGGTGATATTGTAATTCCTACATGTAGAGCACTTTGAAGGGTTTTCGAATATATAACTCATTTTGTTCTGATAGCCTTACTTTGATGTAGGCTGTGCAAGGTAACATATTATTGTCCACTTTTTACAAATGTAAAAACTGAGGCATAGAGCAATTGATGACTTGCCCGTTGTCACACTACTATTAGAAATGCCAATCACAATAAAAATCTAGGCTTTCTGATTGTCTATCCAGGAGTCACCTTTCTACACCAGGGTTTTCATGGTTCAGCAGGAGCTGTAAGGGCTTCTGAGAACCACTCAGGGACCTGTCACAAAGAAGGAGGCCACATGGCCAGGGCTTTATGACCCAGCCCCCTGCTTCAATCCGGGCAGGTTAACATGTATCTGTTTTATCAATTAGGCTTCTGTTTATCTTTATGAGATTTCTGCTTAAAAACATATGCATTGTTTAAATACTCAGCACGATACAAAAAACATCAAGGGAGTAGAAGCCATGAAGGGTGGGTGGGTCCAAAGAAGAATAAACGAGCTCAGAGATGAGTGAAGTGAGGATCACCAAATATACGGTCAGCTCCAGGTGGCATCTCTGTCTAATAGCAGACCTGCGCAGAGGTAGATGGTCACTCCTCAGAGAATAGTAAAAGGGCAGCAGACACTGTTTTTATTCTTAATAAATATGAAATCTGTAGAGAAAATGGGGCAGCTCTGCAGAACAATGCACACATATACAACTCAATTACCTCAACACATACGTAACAATAATGATACAGCAACCCCAGCGTTGGCTGCCACAGCCAACGCAAAGCCTCATGCACCTTGCTCACTCTGCCCTCGTTCTCCTTTGCTGATCCCTTATTCATGTCCAAGGCCCAAACTTCCCATAAATCCTAATGTTTTCTTAAAAAAAAAAAAAAAAAAAAAGGAAGAAAATACCCTGAAAAACAAAGCCTCAGAGAAGTAAGTGCATGATACCTCTCCTAAGGGATGTAGCATTTAAAAAGAAGACTCTACCAAGGGAAAGGCTAAAGGTGAAGGGAAAATATGAATTGTTAATGGTCCAAGTCAAACTTTGGTAAAGGAGGTAATTTGCTGATTCATTTATTTTTATTTTTTTAGAGACAGAGTCTTGTTCTGTTGCCCAGACTGGAGTGCAATGACACCATCATAGCTCACTACAGACTCAAACTCCTGGCCTCAGGTGATCCAAGGAGGTAATTTAGAATAGGAGCTCTCCCTGGAATGATTCGTGTCTTAGACACGCACACACATCCCTTGGCAAACAACCACCTCATCTGGGAGCCCAGGCAAAGCTACGGTGAAGCAAATGGAGCATAAGCCTCAGAGCCACTTAACTTCCCAGACCTCCAGCCACAGCCTGGGAGAGGCGCTGTAATGCATTTTTGAAAAACTGGCAACAGTAAGGTTTTTGTTTTTTTGTTACAGCTAAGAAGCTGTAATTGTTTAAGCTGCTGATCCTCCCATTCTGATGTCTCGATCATACTTCTGTCATGTCAGGCGTCATCGGAGTAGCTACAGGCATTATTGGAATCGTGCTAAGAAGTTAAGTTAGGGTACATTTAATTTGGTTCAGAGGATATATTTATGTGGCTTACAGCTGTTGCTTTATATAATTAAATTATGCCTCACTGTCTGTTCCATCGTGGGAATGACTTCGGAAATGCTTGTATTACCAACTAAGCCATACGATGAGGGATCGGTACAGAGGGTATATTGCAATTCACTTGCCTCATACAGCACCCAGCTCTAGAAGTATATGGGCAATAGAGAAGAAACATTTTTTTAGTTTTATAGAACCAAAAGCTAGACTTTGGAGAATTTTTCAAACTACCAGATGGGTAAAAGTCTAAGTAGAGGATTCATTTATCATTCTTACCAAAACAGAAGTTCTCACTTATTGGGGAAGAATCACTAATGCAGTGTATATAGTTACAGATAAACTATGTTTTTTTCTGGAAATTATGTGAAATTGAATGTTTCAAAACTCCTGTGTTTATTATTTTATTTTTGAGGCAGGGCCTCGCTCTGTCCCCTAGGCTGGAGTGTAGTGTGGCAATCATAGTTCACTGCAACCTCCAACTGCTGGCCCCAAGCGACCCTTCCTGCTTGGCCTCCCAAAGTGCTAAGATTATAGGCATGATCCGCTGCACCCAGCCCTAGGGTCCTGTGTTTAAAGGGCAACAGTGCTACACAGTCGTACATCTGCGTGTGGTCAAGCTTAGGCATCCCAACTATTGAAAATAACAAATTTCAGTCAACCATGTTAGATGAAACACTGAATTATCTTCATAGTCTTTCCATAGAAAATGCTATTACAAAATCATTTCACATAAAAAATCAATAAAAATCTAATCAGCCAAAAATATAAAGAGAAGAGTATCCTAAAGATGTGTCAGGCAGTTATAATTTAAAATATTATGATATTTTCCAGATATACTTGTACTATTTGTCAATTTTATAAAATTTATATTTTGTTTAATTTCTCTTCTCATTCCAAATAAATACCATCTTTGGTCCGTTTTATATATTTTTAATCTCCTATTGTTTTCCTTTATAAGGATTCCAAAACTGAACAAACTTCTGGCCTACAAATCTTGGATTTTCCTTTGCTGAGAGTGACATTTGAGGTGAATTATACTTGGAAGATTTTTGTCCTCACAACTACTCAATGTAAACTTCTTAAATTCAGCAAAGATCAAATGTGATTATTTCCTTTCCTGTCCAAATGTTCTATCTGTTTGTGAATTCTCCTTCAACACATCACTTAAAGCAAAACTGAAAGATTCTTCATAATATTTAGTACCATCCTCATCTTCTAGAAAAAGATGAATCATGGTTATAATTTTTATTTTTACCACTGCCCTTTGTTCAGTCCCACAAATGATTTAAAAAGTATAATCATTCTTGCAAAGAAAAAAAGTCAGAATCATTGCCAAATGAAAATGATTCATTCTTTACCAAAAAAGAAAAAACAATGCATTAACAATAAAAGCTTTGCAAGCATAAAAGTTATGAATCCATTTCTCAAAAATCTATTTCACAAGACTATTCATGCCTTTCATTTAAGGAAGCAGTACTCATATATTTTAAGTTTGCACATGCATATAATTTACTAAATTTAAATCAAATATAATATAATGTATCTACAACACAGTGGCTAAGTATGAAAGTCAGTATTTTAATATAATTGCCCATTTATATTAAAAGCCTCTTATAAAAATCTATTCCCCTCCTGAAATATCTCTTTTTTCCCAATGAGAATAATAGTCATAATTACAGAGTAGTAACACATGACAGATAATGTTCCAATTTTAGAAAATTAGCTCTTTCTTAGCCTTGCAATGAAACCCCTTTTATCTGACTTTGGTATCGGTGGCATATGGAATAAGGGTATTATTTGGCATTTCAGGGTAAAGAGACACTTAGTAAAGAACTTGCTAAGACAAAATTCTTATATGAACTAACACCAACAACACTCAAAAAAAACCAAGATAACCGAAAAGAATGGTTTTGTTCAACCTGAAACAGTTGTATAAATTATATTTAAAGATGTTTTTTAAGTTAAAATCCAGTTTAATATTCTCAGCACATTGATTTTTTTCTTCTGGTAAATCTGAATGTTCAGGGAGCCATATCCAAATGATTATTGACATTGTGGAAGTCTAGTATTATATTCACTCTGCTCAATTTATGCTTCAAAATTTAGTCTTCAACTCCCCAAGCCAGAATATCTAGAATATTCAAATAGTCAGTAATAACAACATAATGAAGAGTACTGGTCAATGTGTCTATGTCCAAGCCTACCTCTGCCCAACCACAATGTGCTTGTCTGTAAAGCAGGAAGTAGGAGGATGGGTTAAACAAGGTTTTTGTTGTTATTGTTGTTTTTGGAAGACACTTTTTAGATAACTCTCTAATCATGGATAAGGCCATATGCACTTGAAGTCTCACCATAACCCCAAAAGGCGATTATTGTTTTCTACATTTTACAAATAAGGTAAGACTCAGAGAATGGGAGGAAAATAGGTAAAAGTTCCCACTTATGACAACTGCCAGAGATTTTGCGGGTTATTGCACTTACTATTTAAAAATAACTCTGCCAGGTCTTCATTCTTTGGTATAGGAAAGTTGGTTCCAGAAAGTCTAAGTTGCATTGCTAAGAAGTGGCAAATATGTCTGAATCAAGGATACCTTGACTACAAGCCTTGTGTTTCTTCTACTTCATAACCGATTCTTGAATCAGTTTTTCTCTTAGCTCTCTTCCAGTCAGATAAATGGACCAATGAAAGTGAGGGAATTGCCTAGCCTTCAAAGATATTTCAGTGTTCCCCCAAGAAGAGCTCCAACTCCACTTGTGAGGAGATGTCACCCTGAGCATTTCCATCAACCCAAAGGCATGCTGGAAGAAAGAAAATTACTAACAGGTTTCAAGTTCTGTTGGCCCAGAGAAATTGTAGGTATAATTTTGGAACAAGAACTGTAGCATGAAGTCTGTTCATAAGAATCATTCATCTTTAAAAATATCACCACTATAAATCTGAAAAAAACGCTTTGAAACATAAAAGCCTGGATAAAATGAAGGTGAATACACCTTCAAAATTAACATCAAAATGCTTAGCACTTTCACTGAATGAACACTGATTGAGCCATACTAGAAATTATATTTTTTCTTGTTTTGTTTCATTTTGAGACAGGTTCTGTTGCCTAGGTTGGAGTCTAGTGGTGCAATCTCGGCTCACTGCAATCCAGCTCAAGCAATCCTCCCGCCTCAGCCTCCTAAGTAGCTAGAAGCACAGGCTTGTGCCACTATGCCTGGCTAATTGTTTTGTATTGTTATGTAGAGACGTGGCTTTGCCATGATGTTGCACCAGCTGAGCTCAAGCAATCTTCCAGCCTCAGCCTTCAAAATGCTGGGATTACAGGTGTGAGCCACTGCGCCTGGCCAAATACATTTCTAAATCAATAAAATATTCTAACAACCTTTCCAGGTAATAGTCTTGCTTTAAAAACTGAGATATACTTCTTTCCAAAGTCAAGAAGATTCAGTGGCAGCCCCAGAGACCAGATGTGGACCAGATATCTGCCTAGCCCACAGTGTAGACCAGATACCTGAGCAACCCACAGAAAGAACTAAGGCCTAGTACACAGCTGATTGTCTGTGAAGAAGAACAAGATTAAATCCCACTCTCAACAGTTTGCTAACATATGACAACTGAGTGTTTGAAAATTAGTCAAAAGGGCCATTAAAAAGGAACTCATAGGTATCTTTTTGGTCCCAAGAATAGCAATAAAGGCTAAGCAAAAAAGAATATTTGAGATATAAGCAATTTAGGGAGAAATTTGTCGCACCAGACCTAATACAAGTGCACAAACAAAAAACTTGAATATTTTATTTATAATCAAAACACAGGGATTTATCAAAACCAGTCACTTTTTTGGATATTGAGATTCATTTGAATAATTTAACATCCCCTCTTCTTCGAGAGCAGAGAGCAATTGCTGTTTCACTATAGCATTAAATGTAATGTAATAAGGATTTAATTATGAGGCAAATATCATTTCTCCCAGATGAATCTGCAATAGGGGAATACACATAAAATTCTGTCACATATCACTATCTCATGGACTGTGGGCATATTTCTGAAATACTAATTTGTCCTTAACCACATGAATGAATCAGCATATTGAGAGCCCTGTCCTAAGATCGAAAAATAAAATTCTACATGTATTTTCCCTGTTTGATTATAATATCTTACCAGCAGCACCTGCCACAGCATCTGTTCTCTGACAATAATTTTTTAAAAATACCCAGGTTTGTTCTTTGTATTTTTCCTGTTAGTTTCAGCTGCTCCTTGAGCATAAAGCCTGAGATAAATCAGTTTAAAAGATAAGCTTGAGATTCTAAAAAGAAAAAAGGGAACCAATGAGATAGTGAAGAAAAGAGATACGAAGGACAAAGCACACAATCAAAAGCTGAATCCAAGAGAAAACGAGGGTCTGGGGAGCCTTTCATCTCTAGATAACCAATTCAGGTCTGTTGCTGACATGTCCCCATTATGTTGTTGCTGGAAATTGCTACCATCTGACAAACACCTAGTGGATGCTAATATTCTGTTTCCTAATGTACTTTTGGGCAAATCTGAACCAATCTTTCCTCCTTACCTTCACCACACATTGGTCTTTTCCCAAATCCCCTTAACAGATCTGGTGTCTGGATTCAAGGGAAAACTGCTGCAGATATAATGCATAACCATCCTCATCATATAGGAAAAGAATTCTTCCCCCCAGAGAGCTGTTATATTCTATTATAACCACCTTCCTCCCTTAAGAATTGCATTGGAAATGTCTGTCTCTTTGACAAAGGCATGCCATGTGGATTACCTTTTACTGTTCTTCTGACTCAAATTAATTTCTATTCCTAAAATGGGGTGCTTTTTATATGCTCCTTCATGCTGATGTGGAAAAGAATACCACATCACAGAATCTAAAGAAAGACTTAAGGTGCTAAAATCTGCCAGTTTATTCCTTTACCTCAAAAAAATTATAAAATTTTCCTTAGAGATAGCCACAATCTCTAATTCTGTTAGACAAATAAATTGTGGCACCCAAGGAAAGTAAAGAAGAGGATTTTATGATAATCGGGGGAAGGGAAATGTGGTAATATTTAAGCAGAGTGTTTCCATTGGCATTAGCACACCTCTGTTTGAAAGACTATTCTGAATGAGTCATAATATTTCTCCAATAAAAGTTCAGGTCTAGCAATTCTCTAATAGGTTATATTACATGAGTATCTGTCTACTATAGAGACTGACTTCTTCAATACTCACCAGTAGACATGAAACGCCACTAGATAACTGAAATCAGTGAAATACTCCGGAACCCATAGCAGCCCCAAGGGTTCAGAGCTCTGAGGATCCCGGTACCGAACTTCCCCGGACCCCGAGCACTTTACTACACAGCATGTCATTGATGCTTGAATGGCTCTTCAGCTCTCCCAGGTTCACTCAGGAGATGAGTTTATCCTTCCTATAAATCCAAGAACACAGATTCAATTTTGTCCTTAGCCAACTGATTTTGCCCTGTTGCAAGACTGAAAACTGACCCTTAACCCACAGCCTGCATGCAGTTATCCAGTCCAGGTCCAAGTGTGGATGGACATCAAGCCCAACTCATCACCTCTGTGAGGAAGCCAATGAAGACCCTAAGGTGTGTGAATTTGCATACTGCTTATAAGAATAAGGACTCTGTATTTTTCTTGTACCTTCAATGAACAAAGGCCTTATTCAGGACATGGAAACAAAAAGTAATGTCATCCAACAGTGTTAACAAATGTTAGGTATAATGTGTGTATCGGGAATAGCATGTCACAAAAATTTCCCCCAGCCTTGCCATACTGTGGGTTCCAGACAGTGCTCCGGAGCGACAACAATGAGTTGTCATTGCAATACCCAGGAAAGCCACCTGATGTACTTCCCACCCCCAAGTGGCAGAACTAGGCAAGAGTGGCAAGCTCTCTAGGAAACTTACTGTGCCAGTGACAGAACTGCCCATCTGTCTCCTCTACTCTGGGAGGTCTTCTCATTCCCATGTTTCTCACAGTCCAAGAACACTGATATTGATCCCTAAAAATAGTAAAGGCAAGAACCTTCTGATTTTCCTGCTTTGTCTCTTGATAATTCACAGTGTTATCTGTTTCATCATGAGTCCCATGAATGAACATTCCCAAATCTCCTCCATGACTTCCCAATACTCCCTCCTGAACCCCTGCCCTACTTGCCTTATATTGTTGAATACCCAAAGAGTTTAACTGTGTCACTATAACAAAAGAAAACAAAGTTATTACCTTGCATATTGGTTTCTTGATTTGAAGTACTAATTATTCCATTTTACTTTAAGATGTGATACCAGTCCATTTTCAGGCTGCTGATAAAGACCTAAGATTGGGAAGAAAAAGGGGTTTAATTGGACTTGCAGTTCCACATGGCTGGGGAGACCTCAGAATCATAGCAGGAAGTAAAAGGCACTTCTTACATGGCAGTGGCAAGAGAAAATGGGGAAGAAGCAAAAGCGGAAATCCCTGATAAACCCATCATATCTCATGAGACTTATTCACTGTCGCAAGAATAGCACTGGTAAGAGCAGCCCCCATAATTTAATTACCTCCCCCTGGTTCTCTCCTACAACACGTGGGAATTCTGGGAGATACAATTCGAGTTTTGGGTGGAGACGAAGCCAATCCATATCAGACGATAATGTCAGCTCCGTTATGAACCAAAAAAGATATTATTTCAGATTCTAAACTTGGTAAATAGTTAAAGGTTAACAAATAATATGATACAGCCCATCATAATGAAGGGTAGAGCCTTAATACTTTTCTCGTGACTGGCAACTATTACCATGGTGAGCCTTGCATGTTTGATTTATGAAAATGTATGATGCCTTACCAGAGGAGAATTGTATTTGTTGTCTACTATGAAAACTAATCTTACCAACCAACACAAGATGCAATTTCAGAGAATTCTTTTCTTGCTCTAGTATTGTTGGTTTCTCTTCTCCCATTATCTTTTACATCTTCATTCTTTTTAGCCCAATCATTGACGTAAGAGTGAATCTCTTAATTTGAAAGTTGCTCTGTTTGTTTGAAGTGGGGGTAGAATGATTTATCACAAAACTGCCAGAAACTGGCTTTTAACATATTTCCTTAGTGTCCCATTGCACTTGATACATTTCCAGCCCCAGAAATTCCTCTGTCAGATTAAGTGACACTTTGTGACTGGATGAGACTTTGTCCCCATGCTTACCCGGTGCTAATCTACTGCCAGAATTGTAAGCAACTGCTTTCATAACTGACGCCAACACAGAGTCTAACAGGAAATGCCTGAGAATGCTTAGTCTGTCAGGCGGCAGTAGCTAAGGCTCCTTAGGGAGGCTCTGGTTCCAGGCTTGCCATAGCAACCTCTAGAGATACATATCTAGTATGTTAGTGACATGCTGACATCACAGTTTGCTCCTTGAAAGAGGGGCAAGCAGAGGCACGACTCCCTTATTATCATCGTGATAAAAATGCTGCTGTTAAAATCATGCTGTGTCTGGAGGAGGGGGCAGAGAGGTGCTTTTACAGTTTAAATCGCTGCCCCAGATAAGAGCATGGATTATGTTACTGTTTTGCATGCTATGTTTTAGAAGAAAAGTGGTTTGCTATAGCAGATAAAAGTCTGTTAGCATTCAACAACAAAAAATATCTAATTTATTGTTCTTCCAATCGATACTTTAACAATGAACTACAGAATAAATCCTGTTTATTTGTAAGTATACCACCAAGTTTAGGTCGTTTTCATCTTAGTTATTTCTTTTATTACGCATTGAAAAAACAACGAACTATTAATTCAGTGGGAAACTGCAATGGTGGAGCTAAAGCTTGGGACAGGCAGTCAGGTTCTTTCAAAACTACTGGATTTCACTTCAGTAGTCCCAAAGACAGAATGGGCACACAGGGGATGAGGCATGGTGAGAATTAGCGATGATCTTTTGGAGGCAGCCAGTCTGCGCTACTGCTTGAGCTGGAAGGAGGGATGTGGGTGGAAGCAAGCATGTCAGAGAAACAGCAGAGTTCCATGGAAGAATGGGACTGTCAACATCAGGGGCCGGGATGAAGATTCTCCTGTTAAATTCCGAATGTTCCCTGGGTGAGAGGTCTAGTTCTGAAAGAAGAAAGGAGAAACTGCACATCTGAGCTGATAAAGTCCCTGTGAAGGTTGGGTTGTTGTCTTCAGCCTATCAAAATCTGGACCACATTTCTTTCTTTTTTATCATAATGAGACAGAAATTGCAAGAGAATAGGGGATACAGACTGGCTCAAAATATTTCCTTCTCATTTTATTTCCTCTGAAATGCAGTAACAACTCACATCTAAATATTACCTTCTCTTAACCCCACTTCTCTACCATCTACCACCCTATTTCTTTGCTCTCCTATCTTTTCCTAATGTCTTCAACTTTTCTTCCCCCATTCTCTATTAAATCCAGTCCAAAAAGGATTTTGACCACCTCATTCAAATACATCTGCTGTTATGAAGTCACCAATGACCTCTACCAGTCCATATTCATGCCGCATCTTACTTAACCTATCACTAGTATATGATGGCACTGATTCACCACCATCTTTGCATTGACTTCACCTGTCTTAAGGATACCAAAATCTCCAAGTTTTCCTCCTTTGTCACTGAATCATTCCTTTTTCCATTTTTTATATTTTCCATCTTTATTATTTTTTCTCCTCTTTACCTCCACCTTCCCCAATTGTTAAGATGTCCCAGGGCATTGACTCTCTTGACTATAATTATCCTACCTAGTCTCTTAGTTTTAAACACAGTATGTATGCTAGCAACAACCAGATTTAACAGTCCAAACCTTCTCGTTAAACTCCAGATAAAACAGCTTGTTTGACATCACCACTTGGCTGCCTAATAGAAATCTCAAATTCAGCATGTCAAAAACTCAATCCTTTATTTCTGGCAGTGAGGATGGAGGACAAAGAAGCTGGCTGAGACTTGCAACTCAGAGCATCTGGGCTGGGAAATGCAGCAGGACATGGAATTGGTAGAAAGTAATTAAAGAACTATGAGAACTCCATTTCAGACCTGGTAGGTATTAATAGTAAAAGTTGTCATTAGGTTTTATTTTTGGTATTTATAATAGGGTCAAATACAAAAGAAGAGACAACACCAAAATAAATAGATCCACAGGGTGTAAATTTTTCCAATGGTCTCAACTTCCTCAGTAATTACATGATAGTTTCCAACGGTAACTGCATCTATAGCCATGCATAGTTCCCCATTTGAGTGAAATCTGATACCCTGTCTGCCTTTAAGATCCATCTACACCTTATAGAGGCCAAGGGAAAACTTCCCCTTTCCTCTCTGAAGGTTCACTCAAAAAAGGCAGATTAATTACAGAAAAGGCATATAAATTTATTTCACATGTACACAAGAGCCTTCAGAATGAAGACCCAAAGATATAGAGAAAACTGTCCATTTTTATTCTTAGGTTAAACAAAGTATTATCATCCATGTAGAAATATTGAACAAAAAGGGTATGATCTCATGCTCATACTGAGTGGAGAAGCCCAGCAAGGCCTGTCTGCTTAGATTCTTCTTGGCCTCTGTTATAGCATTCCTTCCTCCTGGGTGTGGGGCAGGACCCTCTCTGGAGTGGGTGTCTTGTGACCTACAGTCAAACAAGATAGGTCAGATAATTTCTTTATGTACAGTTTTTACACAGAAAGGCTGAGGTGAAGTTAGGTAATATGTTTAGGCTTTATGGCTGGCTTTGGGGAAAGGGAATCCTGGTTTCTATGACCTGCCTTGGGAAAGAATAATTCTAGTTTCCATGGCTAGGCTCAGGGGAGAATGGGACAGAGAGACAGGAGAGAAGGAGAAGGTCAAAGAAAAAATTTTTGCTTCTGAGGCTGCTTCTGAGGCCTTCATTTCGAGGTATAGTTTTCTGTTGAGTCTCAACAACTTCAAGAATGCTATGCAATTCAGTAACCCATAAAAATATATTCCTTAGAATTCTGAGTTATTCAGTCAAATATAGCTTCTTCTGAGGTATCCCTTTAGTAAGAGCTGCCTTCTCATTCTTCCTTAATTCATCTACTAGTAAATACAGGGACCCACATGCACGCATACATTCGCATCTTGAGGAAATATGGTAGTCCTCAGAAGAACAGAGTTTCCAGTCATATTAAGAAAGAAAATTATTATTACCTACCTTTACATGGCCACTTATTATATTAGCATTTCTGTTATTTTGAAAGGCAGTGGCAATTTCCCTTTTTAGTCCTCTTATCCTCACCCTGAGAAAATATTGTTTGTGTGTATACGTGTATGTGTGTATATTTCTGATAATCAAACATTATTTTTAAGAACTGAGTAATAATCTGAGGCCCCTAAAAAGGCATCTTTCTATTAATGTCCATCTATGACAACAATAACACCCATCAGAAGCTTTGAAATTCAAAATTCTTAGTTTAATAGCCAGGTCAAAGTCCTGAACCCCCACATTTCTTCTATAAAATTAAAACAGGAAACAGTTGTGATTCTTCTGCATGATGAAACCCCAGAGATTGAAGATTGAGTGTGCACACATACACACACAAATCACCTCTCAATACAGATGTTGAAAATAGTAGCTTGATTGCCAGGGACCACAGGAGGCACTGCTTCCCTGCCAAGCCAGTGGATGTGTGCCCCAGGCTGCCAAGGCACAGATTAAGTATGTGTTGACCTCAGTGAGAGAAGAACTAGTACTAAAGTCTGGAGTTCTAGAGAAGGTACCTTGCCTTAAACTAACATTATTGTTGACACCAATAATATCACTTCTCCTGCTGCTTTAAACACCATTTCTTATCAGGGTAGTACTTCTGACAGGTTATCAGAATGTCTTATACTCAATATCCACCAAAGATAGAAGAAAAAGAGCTCAGGTAGATTTTCAAAGTGTTTTATTTGAAACTCTCTTGCAAAATTTGAATGATAAACATGGCGTTATTCTCAGACGCACATCTTTCTTGTAGACCTCAACCCATTGTCCTTAACCAAACTATGTCTTTCTTGAAAGGATCTTCAGTCACTCAGGCAAACAGAGGCCTGACAGGCTTACCCTACAGGTCAACACACCTTTGCAGCTTGCTTCATTCCTTAGAGGAACAATTTGGGCTATTCAAGTTCAGGCCACTGAGAAAACTGAGATTTAAAAGACAGGTTAGAAAGAATTCATATAGATGGTCAAAGAAGAAATCAATGCTCAAGTAACTGAAGAAAGCAGTCAGAAATCCTGAAGTGTCACACCATAAAAAAATTTAATAAAATAAAGGAGAGCTGGATTGTATGGCATCTGTTTGTAAGAAAGTTCAAAATACACGAGGAAGATTGAGAAAAAAATGTCTTGTTCATCCCTGATATCTTTCTCTGGCTTTGGAAACTACATTCATAACATACCCTAAGGTCATAATTTTGGGGAGACTTTTACTTTCCATTTGGATGTTATGGCTGTGAATTTGAAGGTTATCAAAAGTCAAACATTTATGGAATATTGCTAATGAATAATAAGGTAATAAATATGAACAAGCCGTTGCTATATTCAAAAACTTGAATAGATCTCGACGCTATGTCATCCAAAAGACCAAAGACCACTAGGATAGCTAGATAGTAGGAAAGAGAGTATTATTGGCAATATTGGTTTGGAAGCCAGGAAGATAAAGTTTCTAGCATGAACTGAAGGTGATCTCTCTTGGAAGAGGGGAAGATAGGTTGGATTTTATGCTTCAGAGGGTCCATATTACCCATTTTCCCTAAACCTGCACGTAATCAGCAGGTTTAGGGAAAGTTGTATGTATTTATGAGGGGAGCTGAGCACATGAGCAATGAGAAACATATATGTTAACATATATCTCATGCTCACTTTGGGGCAGAATTTTAGCATTAAAATGAGGTAGAATATGGCTCTCTATGTCAAAAGGTGAACCATAAGATACCAAGTTTGTGCACGGCCTCTATAAGTGGGCTGAACCTGGCTGAAGATCTGCAGTTGCTCATCAAAAAAGAATACTGGTAAAGCTAATCCTTTGTCCAGTCCCAGTTGTCATGACCTGAGTTGTATATCAGAGTCAGGATAATTTGCCTGATGTCTCATAGGGAATATTGTTCACCAGTTTAGCTACAGTGTGTTTTTTCTTGTAAGAATTTAGAAATCTGCCATGTGTCTGCTAGGCCCTGAACCCTTGACCCACAGGTAACTTCTTGTTTTTTTAATGTTACGATCCATCTTAGTTGATAGAAGTACATATTTTTTGGTCTCTCAGGTCACAGGCATTATGCTGAGTGGAAAAAGCCAATCTCAAAGTGTTCCATATCATATAATTCCCAATAAATAGATATCTCTAAGTGACCACATTATAGTGATGATGAAACAGATCAGTGATTGCAGAAGTTAGATTTGGGGGGAAGGGTGTGACATGGACGAGCTAGCACAAGAAGTTTCTTTGCAGAGCTGGAACAATTCTGTATCCTAATTGTGTTGTTGGTTACTTGAATCCATATATATGGTACAACTTTACAGAACTATATATCTAAAAAGGACACTTAAAAACAGGTAAAATATGAATAAGGTGTATACTTGAGTTAATACTGCATCAATATCAACTTCCTGGCTTTGACAATCATTCAGGGAAGCTGAGTGAAAGGTACACTAGGAACTCTGTACTATTTTTGCAACTGCCTGTGAGTCTTAAGCTATTTCAAAATAAAAAGTTAGTTTAAATATCAAATCTAGGCAGTCTTGAACTTACGACGGTTCAACTTAAAACTTTTTGACTCTACAACGGTGCAAAAGTGATACACACTTTGTGTGCTCCTCTACTTAGCATAGTGTTAAATCTGCACAAACCTATTGTAAGTTGAAAATATCTTTAAGTTAAAGGTGTGTTTTTGACTTAAAATATTTTCAATTTAGGATGGGTTTATCATGATGTAACCCCATCATAATTGGAGGAGCATCTGTATATAACTTTAACAAGAAAATATAGAAGGGAATAACAGGCTGTTCAAAATTATCCAATTAGGAGCTGGACGCAGTGGCTCACACCACTAATCCCAGCACTTTGGGAGGCTGAGGCAGGTGGATCACCTGAGATAAGGAGTTCAAGACCAGCCTAACCAACATGGTGAAACCCCATCTCTACTAAAAATACAAAATTAGCTAGGCATGGTGGCACATGCCTGTAATCCCAACTACTTGGGGGGCTGAGGCAGGAGAATTGCTTGAACATGGGAGGTAGAGGTTGCAGTGAGCTGAGATTGTGCCATTGCACTCCAGCCTGGGCAACAAGAGCAAAACTCCATCTCAAAAAAGAAAAATCCAATTAGTTAGATAGCAAAAAGATCCATGATTTTTTAAGTACTGCAAGTATAAAGAAAATGACTACAATATTAGCATTTCCTAAGTGTTATTATCAATCTTTCCATCCTCAAATATAAAATCTTATTAAAACGTTAGTTTTTCACAGATAAGCCAAACAGAAACAAACAACAGCTTTGATAATTGCACAAAACCTAAGTCCACTTGGCCATAAGCTCTCACCTTTTTTTGCTTGTTTTTGTTTTGTTTTGTAGAGATGGGGTCTCCTCTTATTGCCTAGGCTGGTCTTGAACTCCTGGCCTCAAGCAATCCTTCTGCCTGGGCCTCTCAAAGTGCTGGAATTGCAGGTGTGAGCCACCATTCCCAGCTTTCTCATCTTTAAGATGCGTACTACCCTAAGAAATAGTAAAGATATCGTTTAATAGATGCTATGTCAGCATCTGAAAGACAAAACTCACAATATAAGTTGATAAAGAATAAATTAAAGGAGCTATTTGATTTGTAAAAATACATGGGCTAACACATACTTCTGAGAAATAACAATAGTACAAAGAATAAAAATCATGTTAGTTATTTTTACTACTCATTCCATGAGTATCTGTTAGCTACCTACTTGTTAATAGGTACTATAAGCGACACTGGGAATGCAAAATAAACGAACATGATTTGTGATTTCAGAGCACTCATATCAGCAATTGAAAGTAAAGATACACACAAGGATACTCCTATCCAGTAATCTCCCCTGCCCAGTTCACTTTACAATAACTCTTTTTTCTTCCAGTGCTGTGAATACACACAAATGAGTTTGCCAAAGTTATACTGAAATAAGAATTAAAACTTGCCATCAAGTAGTTTTTTTCTTGACCATAGGTAGGTAATATGAGTTAATAATTCTCAAAGTAGACTGGAAGAAAAAGCAAGATAAGAGGTGACTGATTATGGTAATAAAATAATTAAATTCCATTAAGATCAATTACTGACATAGGGATCTTAGCAATTTTCTTTGTAATCATTCTCAATGGTCCTTTCTCTCACTGCCTTATGCCACAATATTTATTATCTAGAAAGGAAATTAACCCAATCCTCTCATCTCTTCCTGGTTTGATTCAGAGAGCTCATTTTCTCATCAGAATGAATCCTGCATTCATTCCATTCTTTGATTGTATCATATTCCCATTTCCTTTGATTTGCCCCAGCACAACACAATTTCAACACCCAGTGTGAAGTCCACATGCTGCAAAGGATGACTGGCTTTTGCTGAGTGTCTGTAAACCAGGGCCAGCGTCTTTCCTATTTCTATCTACTCTATTAAACACTCTTGTTTAAAACAAAATCAGATGCTTAACATTCTGAAGCATCTTGTAAGCTTTGAACCTGAAAAATAGTTACACATATAATGCTTAGATATTATTGCTATGGATACTTCTAAAATTACGTATTAGCTTTAAGAGACAAATCTTATATCTACTCAGCAAATAGCTGTTATGATCCTGAATGTATATTATAACCCATTTAAACCAGATCAATCTAAAGTAGGTAAGTCCTTGGACTTCAAACTGTGCTACAAACTGACCAGGTGCCTATTAGTAAAGTAGGTTACTTATATCATCTGTCCTTCAGTTTCTTTGCTTTACTCAATTTTTATTACCATCAGTGCTGAAGTGGGGAGCAAATTAGAAGCTTCTTCTGGATGTGGGGATGAAAATTATAAAAAATAGCAACTAATCCAAGTTGATAATCTCTTTACACACACACAGCCCCCAAAAGGAAGCCATTTGAGGTAGTATGCAACCCTTACAATATTCACTTATTCAACAAATATATATTGACATATAGCATGTGCTAGGCATTGTTCGAGGTATTGAAATCGAGCAGTGAATAGAACAAACACTCTTGCCCTTATAGAGTTTACATTCTATTAGGGGAAAAATAATCAGAGACAGGAGAAATAATCCAGGAACATGAAGAATTAGTTACTCATTTGCAAAATAATGCAGGACTGATTATTTTATAGGAGGGAAGACTCAAAGTCATGTGACATAAGACACTGCCTTTTTCTCACATGAAATTAGGAAAAAAGTTCTCTTCTTAGGATAATGTGCTTACTTTCTTGAGAAACTCATGAGGGAATCAACAATAACACTCAATATTGGATAGGCAAAAATAGGAATTGGAGGAGCACCCACATCCATTCTCACTCATGCTGTCTAAGCCCATCCTCCTCTTGATGAGGGAAGGAGAGCCTCCTCTAGCACCCACAAAAAGTGTGAGGCCCCCAGTTTCTAAGACCCAAGAAGGGACCAAAGGAGTGGTGAGAGGGGCATTTCTTTCTCTAGTAAAAGGACTGAAGATTCCAAAAGCAGCCCCAGGGCACTTGACTAAGGGCCATGAGGGGCTGTTTTGAAGCTAAAGGGCAAAAAGGAAAGAGAAGGCGGGGTCAGAAGCAAGCATCAGCAGGTGGGCATCCTCTCCCGGAAGGGGAAAGTCCATAAGGCCCTTCCCTGGAGTCCCACAAGGGAACAACTAAGCAGCAACTTTGAGATTCATGTTATCCCCAACAAAATCAAGTGTATGTTTGATCTAAGAAAAAACTAAGCAAACAGGAGAGTCTCAGGATAAGGATGGCAAATGTCCCTGAAGCATACAGCTGGGATTTCTACTGGGGACAACACACACTCACACATACACATGCAGACTCATAGATGACATTTCCATAGATTATCAGCAGCAACACAGTGATGCCCTAATAGATGACAACAAAATAAAAACAAAAGCCTCTACATATGAGGTTGCCAAACTGAATTCTAGATTATCCCTTACACACACACACACACACACACACACAAGTGAGCAAAAAATATTCTTCAGGACAGAGAAGGGAGTTTGTATGCAGAGAAAATAATGTATTCCATACAGTCCTTGGAATTTCCTTGGGGAAATGTACTGTAGCATTCCAGAGCATAATCATGTAAGTAAAGTTCCCAGCAGTTTCTACATGGTTCTATACCAAGTAAATGGGTCAAAACAGACTCTAAGCCCTGTGTGAGCAATTAACTCCACAAAAATACACACTAAACTTTACTGCAAATTTGAGCCATATACTCAAATTATATAAAAATGTGTATTTATGTTCTGTCTACTTATTGTTTACATATGGATCTGACATGTAAAACATTACATTACTGAAAATAACTCAGAAGACATAGCACACTTTCGATTACTATTTCATAGGGACCTAAGGAACAGAGGGGAGCTCATGTGGTAAAGAGTCTTAGCAGGGGCATGGTGACACACGCCTGTAGTCCCAGCTACTCAGGAGGCTGAGGCAGGAGAATTGCTTGAACCTAGGAGGTGGAGACTGCAGCAAGCCGAGATCACACCACTGCACTACAGCCTGGGTGACAGTGTGAGACTCTGTCTCAAAAAAAAAAAAAAAAAAAAAAGAGTCTCAGTAGTCACAGGATTGACTTTTAAGTGAGTATAGCTTAGTATATTATGTAATTTTTCCCCTTCACTTAAGAAATTGAGCCATGTGCATACTATAAATTATGGAATACATACATTGTTTATTAACTAAATTCTAACTATAAAGTCACAAAGCAGTACAAATATGGATAAATCATTAAACTATTTTCAAAGGAAATGTTTCAATGTTTTCATGTTTGAATAGCTAAGTTAATTGATTGAACATGTTTAAATTTTATTTCTATCCATTTATTATCAATTGGGTAAGGCTTATAATTAATTCTAGAGATACCAAAACATTTGCATGTCTTTAAAAAACAATTGCTCAAAATATGTTTTACTTCAAAGTGTCAACTTGCCATATTAAATTATTTCAACAACATAATATAGCCAAGACAAACACATTTAAAAGCAGGGCAATTTAAGTACAGAGCTGGTAATATTTTAGGTTATCATTACAAGTTCTCCTAGGCAGTTTATTGGCAAATATGCTCTCAAAGACAAAGCTTTTGAATAGTAAAGAAAACAACTTGGTTTAAAAACCACATTCAGCCTAGACAGTCTTCAGAATCCTAACTTCTTTGGAGTGCAAATAACTAGACTTCAAAGAGAATGAGAAAGCTGAACACACATACTCCAGAGACGTCCTCAGAGCCCACAGTCAACAGGAGACGTGCTGGGAAAGTGAGGTCTCTTACCTGCCTCCATCACTTCTTCAGAAAAGAAGATGAATACTTTCCAGACAATGCCCTGAACAGAATCACTCCCAAAGCACTGGGGGAAACCTGCTTCTCCATGGTACAACAATCCCTCCAGTGGCTGGGTCAGAAGGGTAGGCATTTCCATGAGCCTGCTGGAGAAGACCATGTAGCAGCCTCTGTAATAAGTTATTGGTCTTTCATTGGAGGGGTACAGAAACTCAGGAAACTAACCCATCCTCTACTCAGTAGAGCCAATGTTTTTCTAAAAGTGACTTCAAGGATACCTCCTACCAAGTCTAACACACTTCTTCATATAGACAAAATGGTAAAGGGAGCCTAAATTTTGCTTACTACAAAAATTCCATCATAAACATCACTGAATTTATGTACAATAAATGTCAATGCAAATACAATGATGCCAAACTTAAATGATATCTGTAAATTCAGTATATCTGGCCTGCTATATATATTTTAAAGAACATCATCCTAGATGAACTGAGATCTAGGTTACCAAATAAAACAAGTTAAAAAATTTTTTCTGATTCCAAATACATGTAACTTTGAGATCTGAACAAAGAAAAAAATGACTCACTATATATAGCCAATGAGGAAAATGAAAACAGTGTATAGCAGTCATCTGGATGGATTACTGACTTGTTGTTGGCTTTCATTTTCTTTACTGCATATGTGTTGGGTCCTTTTGTATTTTGTTCAGATCTCATAGTTACTCCTAAGGAGGTTTATTTTGACCACGCTATTTTAAAAAGTACCTCCCTGCCCCCTATTCTTTTATTCTGCTTTTTCTTTATAGCATGTGTGACATCATATTAATAACATAATATGTTTTTATTTATTTATTGCCATATCCTTCAGTAGAATGCAAGGCTCTTCAAAAATAAGAACTTTATTTAATTCACTGCTATATCCTCAGCACCTAAGACAAGGCTTTGCAGAAAGTAAGACCTCAATAATTATGTGTGAATAAAAAAATAAACAGAGGCTTCTAGGGTAAGTAGAGTCTATTGACATGAAGTACTTGTTTCCAAATTTTGACCCTTCCATTATATCAGTAAGATAATGCATTAGTCCATTCTCATGCTGCTATAAGGACATACCTGAAATTGGGTAATTTATAATGGAAAGAAATTTAATTGATTCACAGTTATGTAGGGCTGAGGAGGCCTCTGCAAACTTACAATCATGGTGGAAAGAGAAGCAAACACGTCCTTCTTCACATGTCAGTAGGAAGAAGTGCCAAGCAAATGGGGAAGGGCCCCTTATAAAACCATCAGATTTCATGAGAACTCACTCACTATTATAAGAACAGCACAGGGGGGTAACTGCCCCCATGATTTGATTACCTCCCACTCAACTGTTCCCACAACACATGGGGACTATGAGAACTACAATTCAAGACGAGATTTGGGTGTGGACACCGCCAAGCCATATCAGATAATATATTCTACCAAGTGATAAAGTAGTGTATTTCCACTTTGTACTGGGGAGAATAAACAATGCAAGAGAAATAGTGTTAAAGATTTTGATATGCCAAAACAAGGAAATTCACAAAAAATTTAAAATTATTTTTTAAAAATGCACAGCCAAATTCTTACTGTAGCCATTAATAATTTGAATAGCATCCTCCAAACCTCTTGGCAGGCCTTTGTATACTCCTAGGACACATGGAGCATATACCTAGAGAGCCGTATGTCATCATTCTCTAGCAGTCTAGGATCCTAGAGGAGAAAAAACGTTGTAATAATTACAAAATAGAGTAAAATATACTAAGAAACAGTTCTACAAAAGAGACTATTATACTAAGAAACAATTCTACAAATGAGACTATTATGTCCTTTGGGGAAAGCCTCTTCCCTCTGTATTTCCTGTGGCAGCCTTCCAAGTCAGAATGTCTTTATATTTTTATTCCAGGATACATATGCAGAATGTGCAGGTCAGCTGCGTAGGTATACATGTGCCATGGTAATTTGCTGCACCTATCAACCCATCACCTAGGTTTTAAGCCCCACCTGCATCAGGTATCGGTCTTAATATTCTCCCTCCCCTTGCCCTCTACCCTCGACAGGCCCAGTGTGTGTGTTTTCCCCTCCCTATGTCCATGTGTTCTCATTGTTCAGCTCCCACTTGTGAGTGAGCACATGCGGTGTTTGGTTTCCTGTTCCTGTGTTACTTTACTGAGGATGATGGCTTCCACTTTCATCCATTTCCCTGAAAAAAATGGAATATGTCTTGAGCTTCATTAAAAAGCAAATACTTTAGCACAGCAGTTTCTAAGAGCTGGTAAAATTTATATTTGAACTGAGAGATCAAATTAAAGAAAAATAGTGTCTCATTCCATTCTGTTTCTTTGACTAACAGTTTGACAATTTCATTTCTGATGATCAAGTACCACTTATGTAAGAAGTAGTGTAACAACACAATTTCAATTTTTCAGAAAAGGGATTAATGTTGGACTTGTGGTTAAATATTATTCTACTCTCTTCTGAAACCCACTAAAATAACAATAAAGAAATGGATAAAAATGATAAAGCCCACAAGCGCTAAAAAAATTGTAACTGGGAAATCAGTGGATAAATGGCAACTGATATGGCAGAGAGAAGTAAGTCCAGACTTAAGTCAGCAGAGAAAACTCAGGAGCCCCAGAAAATCTCAGGAATTAGAGACATTTGGAAATCTTAGGGATTCAGGTAAGGCAGAATACAGAATGATAGACAGAATGTCAGTAGAAACCTATAAATGTCTGTATAGAAAGTACTGCACTCCAGATCCTACAGAGACACATAGATGCACACATGCATGCACACACACACACACACACACATACACACACATACACACACACACACACACACCTAATTCAGCTGGAAAGCTACGTCTCCTCCAATGAGAATAAAAGTGTCCTTCACTTTAATATAAATGGAGACTTCTACTTCTGAGTATGATGGAGTAGCTTACAGCAGAGCTAAGAACAACTAGAAAGCTTATTTTTTAAGAACAATTTTAAAGCTGTTTGAAGATACATAAGAACTTGCTGAAATAATGGATTGAGAGAAGGAGGGAAACAGCAGAGAATGAACTGACATTTTATAGTGGCATTCCCCTAGTGCATTGCCAATTCTGAGAGCAGGGCAAGAAGTCAGCAATGCAGACTTCTCAAGCAGAGGAGAAACCAGCAAAGATTTTGGCAGTCTTCTTATGCTGGGAAGATAAAGGTTGCAACAAGGTAACAAACAAATAGAAAGTCCAAAATCACAGTGAAAAAGAGGGAAATGAAAAAAGAAGGCTAACACTCATCTGGTATTACCCTTAAGACATGAGTTCTGAAGTATCATGGGGCAGGAAGTTAAAAGCTAGGAAGAAATCTTTCAAGGAGCAGAGGGTAGATTTTTATGCTCTTAAAGTACTGAGAAGGCAAGGATTAAAGTTCAGGATTTGCCAATGAAAAGAGTCTCAGTGAATAAAACAAGTGGGAAGATCTGCAGAGCTACACCCCAAGAGTGGATTTAAAACAGAGGTAGAAAAAGACATCCCATGTTCATGGATTGGAATAATTAATATTGTTAAAATGTCCATGCTACCCAATGCAATCTACTGATTCAATGTAATCCCTATAAAAATCCCAATGACATTTTTACACAAATTTTACAATTTTAAAATTAATATGGAGGCACAAAATATGCCAAATAGCAAAAGCAATCTTGAACAACAAAAACAAAGCGGCAAGCATCAACTACCCTATTTCAGAATCTACTACAAAGCTATAGTAATCAATACAGTATAGTACTGGCATAAAAACAGACATATGGACCAACGGAACAGAATAGAGAACCTAGAAATAAGTTTACACATTTACAGTCAATAACTGTAATAATTTGGGAATCTTCTGTAATAACCCTGGGATCATCAAGAGATTCCCCAAGAACACAAATGGAAAAGGTACAGTCTCTTTAATAAATGATGCTAGAAAAACTAGGTAGCCACATTCAGAAGGATGAAATTAAACCCTTATCTCACATCAGACACAAAATCAACTCAAAATGGATTAAAAACTTAAATGTACGACCTGAAATATAAACTATTAGAAAACATAGAGGGAAAGCTTTATGACATTGGTCTTGGCAAGAATTTTTTGGATATGACCCCAAAAGCATAGGCAACAAAAGCAAAAATAAACAAATGGGATTGCATCAAACTAAAAAGTTTATTGCAGCAAAGAAAACAATCAAAAAAGTGAAGAGGCAACCTACAAAATGAAAGAATATGTTTGCAAACCATACACCTGATAAAAGGTTGATATCCAAAATATATAAGGAGCTCAAGTAACTCATTAGCAAGGTAAAAAATAACTCAATTAAAAAATGGGCAAAGGGGCTGGGTTCAGTGGCTCATGCCTGTAATACCAACACTTCGGAGGTCAAGGCAGGCAGATCACTTGAGCTCAGGAGTTCAAGACCAACTGGGGAAACATGGCAAGACCCCCTCTCTACTAAAAATACAAAAAAAATATTGCTAGGTGTTATGGCATACACCTGTGGTCCCAGCTACTCAGGAAGCTAAGGTGAGAGGATCGCTTGAGCTCAGGAGGAGAAGGTTTCAGTGAGCTGAGATTGTGTCACTGCATTCCAGCCTGGATGACAGAGTGAGACCCTGTCTCAAACTTAATTTTTTTTTAAAGAAATGGGCAAAGGACCTGAAGACAAATGGCTAAAAGATATATGAAAACATGCTCAACATCACCAATCACCAGTGAATGCAAATTAAAACCATAATAAGATGTCACCTCAAACCTGTTAGAGTGGCTATTATAAAAAAAGACAGGAGATAGTATTTATGAGGATTTAGAGAAAGGGGAACCCCTATATACTGCTAGTGGGAATAAAAATTAGTATAGCAATTATGCAAAATTAGATGGAAGTCTCTTAGAAATTGAAAGTAGAACTACCCTATCATATGATCCAGCAATTCCACTTCTGGGTATATATCCAAAGGATGTAAAATTAGTATATCAAAAAGATGTCTGCATTCCCATGTTTACTGCAACATTATTCACAGTAGCCAAGACAGAAAATCAACCTTAGTGTTCACATTTACATACATAACAAACCTGCACATCCTGCACATATACCCCTGAACTTAAAAGTTAAAAAAAAAAAAAAAGCTTGTAGGGAACAAATAAATAAATAAAAATTTTAAAATCTTAGTGTTAATCAATGAATGATTAAAGAAAATGTGGCATAGTGTGGTATAGATATACAATCGAATACTATTCAGCCTATAAAAAAAAAAAAAACGGAAAGCCTATCATTTGTGACAACATGGATGAACCTGGAGGACATTCCACTAAGCAAGTTAAGTCAAACACAAAACAATGAATGCTATGTGATCTTACTTATATGTGGAATCCTTAAAAAGTCAAATGCATAGAAATTGAGAGAATGGTTTTATCAAGGACCTGGGGTTATGGAGAAGGAAGGACTGGAGAGATGTTGGTCAAGGGATACAAAATTTCACTTAAACAAAGGGAATAGGTTCAAGAGAGCTATTGTAAACATAGTGAGTGACTATAGCTAATAACAACACAAAGCATACTAGAAAATTGCTAAGAGAGTTGATTTTAAATGCATTCACCAAAATAAAATGGTAGTATGTGAGAAAATTTAGCCTTTCCACAATGTATACCTATATCAAAACATCATGTTGTACAATTTTTGTTTTATTTTGTTGTTTATTTTGTTCATAACAAGTAAAAAATATAATATTTACTCATCAATTAACAAAAAATAAAAAATGTTTTAAAATAAATCAGGTAGAAAGAACTTACCAAAACTGTAATCTAGCTTTGACATATCTCAGCCCCTGATTGGATTAAGGTGAGCAGTTCAACTCTATCTGCCTGGAAGAGAAAAGGTAAAACCTCTTTGGAGGAATAAACCATTATTTGAACCTCTACAATTTTTTCTTACCTAATGTCTCATATTCAATCATCAATTACTAGATTGACAAAAGACAAGATCATATAAACAAAACTCAAGACAAAAAGCAGGAAATAGAAAGAGGTCCATAATGGCTATACATTGGAGGTAGTGGAGAGTGACATTAAAATAATCATGATTAATATGTTCAGGAAAATAGAGGAAAAAGTGACAAATATCACCAGAGGACTAGAATCTATAGAAAAGAATCAAATAAAA
>NW_016107342.1:4212709-4271849 GCF_001604975.1 Cebus imitator | reverse complement strand
GGAAGGAAGAGGGAAAGAAAGACAAAGGAAAGAAAGAAAGAAAATTGGCTTCAGAGCAAGAGAGACACCCATTTCTAAGGCTACCATCAACTTTTATGTTCTTGTTGGCATGACTAAAAGAAATGGAGGAGCTGATCTATTATTTAGCCAGTTGCATATTACCTAAGCAGCTCCTTCAACTCACTAGGACATAAGTCACATCAGGGAAGGGATTTCTTTTCTTGTTCATGCACTAATCTCAGTGCCTGAACTGCAAGTTCTTCACAGTAGGGAATCAACTAACATTTATGGTATTAATGAATGAACCATCTATTCATTCATTCATCTTCAAATATTACTGCCAAATATGTATGAATTTTATTTCAATGGAATTGGAAATAATACTTATTATCTCACTCAACTTTGTCCTTGGGGCTATGGGTAAACTGCTGACATATTATTTTAAGTGCTGATCCACAATTTTAAAATAGGAGCTCATCTCTATCTTGAACCAATGGATACTTCAACTTAATTTTCACACACTTACCTACCAACTTATTACAGTGTTCCACCTTATTAACCTTTTATGTTCACCAGCTTGGATGATATAGGTTACAGACAATGAACAAAGAGGTGTGCTCAGAATTATTGCTTGTTGGATTATCAGATTCCGGTTTTTTTCATCATCCCTTTTTAAAATGAATGATCTGCCCGTTTTTCACAGGAAGTTTTTGAAGACAATCTTCAGATACGACCTTGGTTAAGTCACTTCTTTCTGTGCATCCATTGCTAACCTAGAATAGAAGACAGACCACATCAGAGTCACCAATAGTGCAAAACTCAGAGTGAATGGAAACTACAGACACATCTTATTTTACCTGCAGAGAGGTTTTGGGGGGTAGGAGGTGTGCGTTTGTGTGTGTGTATGGCTGAGGGGGTGGTTGGTTGTCAATATATAAAAATGTTGTTATATAAAGATTCAAACATCAGAAAAGATGTTGCATCCATGAAATAAGAAAGCAAAAAAAGAGCATTCAGAAAACAAAATATAAAGTGCTTTTGGAAATTTAAATGAAAATAGAAACTTGGAAGCAACCCAAATGCTCATCAATTATAGACTGGATAAAGAAAATGTGGCACATATATACCGTGGAATACTATGCAGCCACAGAAAAGGATGAGTTCATGTCCTTTGCAGGGACATGAATGAAGCTGGAAACCATCATCTCAGCAAACTAACACAGGAACAGAAAACCAAACGCTGCATGTTCTCACTCATAAGTGGGAATTGAACAATGAGAACACATGGACACAGGGAGGGCAACATCACACACTAGGGCCTGCCAGGGGGTGAGGGGCTAGGGGAGGGATAACATTAAGAGAAATACCTAATGTAGATGATGGACTGATGGGTGCAGCAAACCACCATGGTACATGCATACCTATGTAACAAACCTGCACATTCTGCACACGTACCCCAGAACTTAACGTATAATTAAAAAAAAAAAATCAGCCACACATGGTGGTGCATGCCTGTAATCCTAGCTACTCAAAGAGGCTGAGGCAGGAATATCACTTGAGTTCAGGGAGTTGAGGCTACAGTGAGCCATGATTGCACCACCACACTCCAGCCTTGGCTACAAAACAAGAAAAAAGCAAAGTCAACGACACCATTATCTTGTCAAGATCAAATGGTTTTACTATTGTGGCAGAAGCGAGAAAAAAAAAAAAAGAAAGAAAAAAAGAAAAAGAAAGCAAGAAAAGAAAGAAAGAAATGGTCAGTATTCAAATAAGTAAATTTTTTTTTATTTTTCTAATTTTGCAAATCATGCTGTAATATCTTTATAATTAAAGTTTATTAAGTGAAAAAAATTCAATAACAGGATTTGAGGAGAATGCTAAGTAATCTATCAAAAGAAAGAGTAAAAAAGAAGAAAAAAGGTGAAATATAAGAAAGGAAAGATGAGAAAAAATTAGGATCAATCCAGGAGATCCAAACTCAGAATAATAAGAGCATTAGACAAAAATAGACAAACAGAAATAAGGAAACTATCAAACTTTAAAAAATAAACTCCAAATACAAAGGCAGGAGTTTCCAGATTAAAAGTACTAATGGAAGCAATTAAAAAAAATGCATTATAAGGCACATCACTAAGAAATTTCAGATCACCAGAGACAATAAAAAGGCCCACTAATTTCCAAAGAATTAAAAAGCAAAAAGTCCAGATTCAATGGATCAAGAATTAACCTCACATCAGATTTCTCAACAGGAAAACTGGATGCCCTGAGAGCAGGAGCAATGCTTGTAAAAATTCTGCAGCAACCTGGCTTTCATCTTAGAATCTAGACCTGGCTAAACTAGAAATCATGTGTGAGGATAAAATTAAATCATCATCAGATATGTAGGGCCTCCAAAATTTTGCTTCCTATGCCCCCTTCCTTGATCAACTCCTGGATGGTGTTCTCCTCAACTAAAATATGGGAGGAAACCAAGAAAGGGGAAAAAAGAGGATCCAGAAAAACGAAATCCATGACAGAAGCTAGTTAAGAGAACCTTCACGAGGTGGCAAGGGGAGGCTGGAGGATGGCCATTGTGTGTCAGGCCGTGGCAAACCGTCCAGATCAGAACAGGAAAGAGGACCTCTAGAGGGAGGTGCTGGCAGCGCTCTGCCTCTCAACAAAAAGGACGTAGATAGGTCACATTATTTTCAGATGTACTGGCTGTACTTGAGAGATTTACACTTCTGGCTGACAGTTTGGAAATAAATTAGTGATAATTATTGTTTACACAGAAATGTAAGGAAAGAGAAAAAGAAAAAAAAAGAAAGAGAAACACAAAAAGAGCTAATTATTTACCCCAGGAAAACCTAAACTGAAAAAAGATAAGAAATGTAACCATACCTTGCTATACTTCACAGCTGTGAATAGTTACACAGTATTAACAATGCAAACAGTGAATACTGACATAATCAAAAACTATAAGGCAACAAGAGAGGGTGAAGAGGGGGATATATCTTGGGGTTGTGGGAGGTGACTTTAATGGCACTAAATTCTTGCCTTCTATATAGTAAGGGGCCAGTAAATAAGGCCTAAAACTGGAAACAAATCAAGAAGTAATACTACAAACAAGTTGTTTAGAAATATGGCAATAAACAGCTGAAGAAACAGCTTAAAGTTGAAAGAGGTTGTCCCTGGGGACTTAGAATTGAGGAAGGAAGGGTGGGACAGGATATGGCTGTTTTTTATTATGAGCTTTGCAGAAGGTTTGACTTTTTAAACAATGTACATGTATAACTTTGATAAAACAATATTAAATTTAAAAAGAGAGAGGGTGACATGAAGCTTTGAGAGCTCCAAAATAAAACTAGTATGAGTCATTGGCATGCCACTAAATTTGAAATGCTTGAATTCTAAAGCTAAAACCTTGCTTTTTCTAGTCCTCACTTTTCTGGGGCGGTGGGGGGGGGGGATTGATTAATTCAGAGTAAAAAAAAAAAAATCCCTGTGAACTACTAATTACTAGCAATTAATGTGCTTTTTCTTAAGTCCAGTTGCAAATCATTGTTGCCTAAAAACTAGGACTGCCAAGCTCATTCTAAGGAGGTGCATAGCTCATAAGGTGCCTTATAAAAGCCAAGGTGAAAATCTACACTTCTTGTTCTATTTCCCTTGTGTGACTAAACAAAAGGCATGAATAGCAATTCGACTGTCTGCAAAGCTGAATGTGTACCAGGTGCAAGGACAGATCGCACTTCATGTTAGTGAATACACCAAGGATTTCATTACTAAACGACTTCAATCTGCTGAAAAGAATTACTGCCACCAGAGGACCTTTATTAGCAGAAGCAACTATGAATGAATGAAAATGCAACATAAAGCAACATAGGCATTTCCAAAAAAGCATTGGAAGATCAATAGTTCTTTTAGATTTCTCCAAAGAACAGCTCCTCCTCCCTACTTTCACATCTAGCGAGAAATGGTATGCTGCTTTCCTTATCACACTGTTTATCCAGGTAGCTATTAACAAAGAAGGCTCTCCTTTGCTGCTTTCTTCTGCCTGTAAGTATTTCTAAGATAGCATTGACCCTGAGAGAGTCAGAGCTTATACTGATGTCAGGTTAGCAAGGCATTGCAGCCATGAATCTCATCCACAGTTTGAGGAATTAAAGTATAATAATGGAATCCTATCAGGCATTCTCTAACTTATGTGTTTGCTTAAAATTACTTACTTGCTTACATATTGATTCTTGCCCAGTGACCATAAGTGGTGAAATTTACAATGCAGACAAAAAAAGTCCAGTTAATGAGGCCGACCATATCTAGTTTTACCTACTTTCAGCTGCCAACGAGAATATTTCTCTTATTTTGAAACATATTTTCTCCCATAGAGGGAACAAGAATGACCGTGGAACAAGCATTTAGGCAACATGTATTTTGGAAAGAAACCAGTGTGATCTGGGTTTTGAGAAATTCTGGCCATGGAATGTTTCTGAAAATAATGATTCAGTCACAGTAGGCTGTTAGCCATTTCTGAAAACTCAATTTTCATTGTGCTGGCCACTTTGGCACACTTTCTAATTCTCAGACGGTTTCCATCCATCCAACCTGAAAACACAAGTGCTAATTGTCTTGCTGTGGACTCTCTTAGTCGGTGTAAACTTTCCATTTGAGTCATAAGGGTCCAGCCCCATGATTCTTGTTAATGTTAATAAATAAAGCTCTATAGTAAAACTTTGGCCAGAGTGAAACAACTCTCAGAACATATGGACTCAAGATGATCATTCACACACAGGCACCAAGGAACTCAATCCAAGAACCTACATGTGTAGTTTCTTCCTAGCTCAGACTGCTTTTCTGCCTCATACATAGGAACAGGTGAAAAGAATTTATACCTTGACCATTCAATTCCTCACATTACATTTGGTAAAATTATGTTATACTTTTCCAGTGTAGAGAGGAATTGTTAAGGTGAGCATTTGTTACTCATCACCACCTTCTTCAAAAAAGACATTTAGTAAGCATAATATGTGGAGTTCCAATCTTTTGGGAGAGACAGGACCTAACTTGAGAGAGTTAATTGACAACAATAAGTAGAGTTCCGTAAATGACAAATGAATGACACCAATGAAATAATGCTAAAGGACTGGCGAAGGGGAGTACATGGTTTGGGCAGGAACGGTGGATCACAAAGAAGTGATAATGAGCTGAGCCTTAGGAAGGCATGAGATAGAACTAAATGGAAAGGCAGCATCAGACAATTTTTAAGAGTATGAATTCTGGAAAAATCTACCTGGCTGTGAATCCCAACTCTGCCATGCAATAGCTGTGTGGCCTTAAACAATTTGTTTAACATTGCTGAGCTTTAATTTTCTCTCTTGTAAAAACAGTATTAAATAATATCTGCCATCTTAAGGGGACGTCAGTTTAAATTTAATAAAAACAGGTAAAGGACCTAGATTAAGATTTAGCACAGAGTTGCTGTTGTTACTATATAACAGATGAGACAGGAGTTTAGAAGACATTCCAAGAAACGGAAATATCCCATCAAATTAACAAAATATATTTCACCACATGATTACCCTCAAATGAAAAGCTCACAACAGCACCAGCATCAGAAAGTTTTTCCATTTGTTCCGCATACTGAACTGGCAATTTGGAAAGGTAAATATGTAAGTGGTAAAATTTCACTTAAATAAAGCATTACCCATATCTGTGCTGGACATTTTGATTATTAGTCTAAAATGTAAAGAGTTGAAACATGTGCCATTAATTTTAAAAAAGGCAGTTCACATATATTTTTAATGACTTCAGTCAGACATGAAGACCCAGGTGCATTAAAGGCAGGCATCAGTGCAACACTAGAAAATAAGAAAATGAGGTGCCAAACAGTCCACATGATTTAGAACTCATTTCTCCAGTCACTATGAATGCAAATGTCTCATTTACATAAAATCCACTCATATGGATGCTAATCGGGAGCAAAGGAGAGGCTATCACTTCTATCTAGCATCAGAAACGGGAAATCAGAATTCAAATTATTTCCATTGGAAAGGGTGATAGGATCTTTCAAACTGTTATGTTGGTCAGCTTTAATAGTTTGATATTCAAGAAGCATCTATTGAATAAAGAGTACTTATTGAGTGTTAACCATGACCAGGCATTGTCCTAAATGTTTTTAATGCATTCTTCATACAATTTTTTTACAACAACTCTAATTAGAAGGTTCCATTATTATTCCCTCTTGCTGATAAATAAGTGAGCCTTAGAGAGGTTAAGCAAGGTGACTCGTATCCCAAAGTAAGTGTGTTTATCTGATTTCAAAGTGCATGCTTCCAGTTCAATATTAAAGTGTTTGCTCTAACTCCATGGCACCCACCTCTCACCTACATATGCCCAGTTCTACTCCCATTTCTGGAAACAGAGCATCCAAAGAGTGGCTCCTTTTCCTTTCAGCCAGGCAGAAATTTATGCAAGGGAGAAAAATGGAAGGAACAAGTATGGTGCTAGGGACTCTGACAGAATTGTTCACCTGAATGCAAAGGAGAAAGCCCAATACTTACACTGCCGTTACATGCCATTCTGTTTTAATCAGCCAACAGCAGCAACAATCTAATTGAGGAATTGCATTGCCACATTAGGTAGGAGAAGACAAACTGCTTAAGTAGTTGTTTTTAGCAAATATTGAAGACAATTTCAAAGGCCCAAGGCAAGGAAATAAGATTTGTGCACTTACAGCTAGATGCATCTGATAATTTCTCATAACGTCAGAGTTCTTAAAATGTTTTATTTCAGGCAATCTGTAGGAGTAAGACATTAGAGCCAAGTGAATCAGCATAGAACCTTGCTGCTGATTCTCTGATTTTGGAGCAATATTTGTGTTCCTCTTGAGAAGAATGTTTTAAGATCTTGTATCTGCTTCTATGCCATTCAGTTAGCAGCTGCTTCTCCCTATTGCCTCCCCACCTACCAATGGGTCTCAGCTCCACCAAGAACTCCCACACCTTACCCCTCTAAGTTCTTACACCCACCCTACTGTGCAGGCTCCCACAGAGGGGTCCTTTAATATTGCATCTCTTAATTCTAAGCACCACCCATATCACAAAATACAGGGTAAACTCACTCTATAAAAGAGTTAGGGGTAAAGTCATGTCCAGTAGGACATAAGAGTTCATGGGAAAAGTAAAAAAATAAAGTAAAATTTTAAAAAGCCCTTCTCAGGTGAATCACATGATGACACGTCGATGTTAGTCTCCTTCTTTTTTCCCCCTGCCTTCTCTCTTCTGAGAGAGCCTATTTCTACAGATCTTTAAATGACAGGTCTATATCTGCCCTTTTAGGAGCAACCCATTGCCTGCCCCCAAGAGTTTATTTAACTTTAGGATTAAGCCATAAGATACCTGCAGTAGTAGAGTCCCAAGTCCAATCCACATCTAGCCATGAATAACACGACAATGGAGGACAGGGGCAGGGAGTTGAAGTAGTAGTTTCCCCCTCAGGTCCAGCTTAGCCTCTCATTTTTCCTGGTTATCCAGGAGAGAAGCACTGGACTGACACATTCGCAGCAATTTTCTGCCAATGTTATCAGAGAATTTTCAGAAAATTGCAATCTCAATTCATATTAAGGAAGATACATATTTCCTTAAATATAACACATACTGACTTTATTCTTCAGAATGTATCATTTCCCACAGAGTCATTCTCCTTCTTCTCATGCCCAGAGACCAAAAACAGGAAAAGCAAAGCCTTTTCCTGCCACTGAGCCAGCTCCCCTTGATAACCATCTCTGGTTACATCAAGGCCTGGCCACAGCATCTAAAAGGTCCCTTTTCTTTCCCTCAAACTTGATCAGATTCCTGGGCGTAGCATCCCTCATACTCGTCTCTGTAAACTGAAGGATCAAATGAAGACTGACCATTGTCTTGTTTACAGTAACTGTTCTGTCATCAAGAGAGATGTGCTACCACCTTCATTTGAAGTTGGAAGGAATTTATTTAATACAAATAGAAACCAAATAAAGTGGTTTTATTTTTAACATACTTTCATTCTGAATCTGTAGCATTTTGGGGAAAAATCCATGTATTAGTTCTATATGTTTTGTAAAATATTTAATGGTTGTTGGTTCCATTGTTCTAGACAACACCTACTGGGGTTCTATATTTTGTGTGTGGTTCCTAGACAAGGCTGTTGTATTTATATGCTATCCAGTGGCAGGTATTCTGTAAGTTGCTCTGTATTAGAGTAAACTGAGTCTGAAGAGTGCCATAAATATTTCTTCTCTGCATAGTTCAGCATCCCTGCTCCCTCCTCTCTTCCCTCTTTTGTTTCTCTGACTTTCCTTATTACCTTTTTCCATCTCTTCCCTTTTCTGTCTCTATCTTATTATTTTTTTTTTTAAGATGGAGTTTTGCTCTTGTTGCGCAGGCTGGAATGCAACGGCCCGATCTCAGCTCACTGCAACCTCTGCCTCCTGTGTTCAAACGATTCTCCTGCCTCAGCTTCCCGAGTAGCTGGGATTACAGGCATGTGCCACCACACCCAGCCAATTTTGTATTTTTAGTAAAGACAGGGTTTCTCCATGTTGGTCAGGCTGGTCTCGAACTCCCGACATCAGGTGATCCACCCACCTCGGCCTCCCAAAGTGCTGGGATTACAGGCATGAGCCAACGTGCCTGGCCTCCTTTTCTGTCCCTATTTTTTCTTCCCAGGATATCTGGGAACAAAGTGTCAGAAGCAGATCTGAAGCATCACTAATGAGCAGTTCCAAATTAATTACTATGCCTTCCAGTTTCTTAAAAGTCAATGTATGTGAAGCAATGTACAAAGTATTGAGTTTGCTATTGCTTTTAGAGCCTGAAATTGATTCAATATCTGAGAAACATTTTTAAAAATCCATAGATGGGAAAATTAAGGAAAGCCTGACAGAAATTAAAAAGTAGTTCCTTTATTCAGTGGTTAACAGAAGTACAAAAGGAATAATTTGAAAGATGTGGATTTGACCTTGCACAATTCCAGTGGTAACTGACAAGACAGAAATTAATTACTAAACTAGGGATCAGGAAATTACCTTCAGGCCAAAAGCAGCACACTGTCTATTTGTGTTGATAAAGTTTTATTGAAACACAGTCATGTCCATTCATTTGCATGTTGTCCCTAGCTGCTTTTGCACTGCAGTGACCAAGTAGTTGCCACAGAAACCATGTGGTTCATAAAGCCTAAAAGGTTTACTCTCTGGCCCTTTACAAAAAAACTATTGCAATATTAGGAAAAATGTGTGGCTTATATATTAATGTGAACAGAAACAAGATCTCTAAAAGTATGTTTGTCAGCAAGTTTGTATCTTGTATTGTCTGTATTTTAAAGTGGGTGCTGCTGTTGTGATTGTTAAGACATGCATGTTTATGTCCTCAAGAGTTTATCAATAGTTAAAAAGAGTGATGTTCATAGTGTTTTTTACACGAGACACATAAAATTTGGCCTTTGACCTAGTCACTGTCAAGTCTATCAGCAAAACCTCGTACAGGCTTCTTAGAGACTTTTCTTAGTGCTGCTCCTGATTGCTAGAAACGATGATGTTCCAACAACCTAACGGCATTCATGTGATGGTTAAAAATATAAAGCCAAACTTCATTACTTCAAATTCTGATTCTACAACTAATAGCTTTGTCTGTTTCCTTGTCTGTAACAGTGGGGATAATAATAGTATCCATCTCACAGATAAAGATGTCTAGAATAGTGCTGGAATATGTACACTCTGTAAATATTAGCAGTAATCATTATTATTTGAAGGTGTGCTACACTCAGTTCTGAAACATGCATTGTGTCTTCCAAGGGAGCAGTTACTCGCTTTACCTTGTAATTCTGGAATTGATTGTGTTTTCCACATGAGGTATCATGATAAGCATGGCTGTGTCACAGAATTAATTCATTAGTCAATCGGTAAGTATTTACAGAGCATTCACCCCACACAGAACAAAATATTATCAACAGTGGGGATGCAAAGTAAACAGGAGATATAGTCTTATTCTTGGTAGAATTACTAGCACTGATCTCTGGTGGAGCAGACCTATATACCCACAGCACAAGAAAACAGACTAGAGACAGTGATTAGACGCTGGCATTCTTACAGTTTAAAAAGGGAAAGTAAAATAAGAACATCTTTAATAAGGAATGAGGCATGGAGGTACAACATAATTAGTCTGCACAACTCAAGTTACTGTTTATAAAAATTCAGATGGAAAAGAAAACTGGGAAACCTGTGGTGATCATGGCAGAAAGGCTTCATGGACAAAGAGGAATATGAGTTGATGTGAATATAGGTAGACACAGCAAGGGAGGTCTTGCTGAGCAAAGGCTCACAAGGTGATTTGTTCATGGCACAGGCAGTGAATAGATCACACTGACTGGTGATGAGGTGTAGTGGCCAGGAGGCCCTATGCGAGACGTAAACTTGACCTCCAATCTACTGGTACACAATAAAGAAGGAAATGAATGAAGAAATCGAGGGGCTTACTGTGGGGTTGGCATAGAGATTGGCAGCCTCTCAAGTTTCCAAACCACGGCCACTGGTTTGATGGTACATCCTGCACTGAAAACCTGTGCAGCCCTTGATTGACTCTTGAGAACAATTCTGACAGTGGAGACAGGGAAGGAGGTTGGGGACAGGTCATTTTAACATTAATATTGAGTAGGACAATGAAATGAGATGTTAGATTCCCAAGCAATTTATCAGATGGTTTGGGGAAGGGTCACATAAAATCAATGAGGAAGCTAACAGGCCATGGTTGAGGTGTAAAGTGGGAGGTGTGGGATGTGGAGATAGATAGGAAAGACTTGCAGAGTGAGAACAGAAAACGCTTATTACAGACTAGTCACAGGGAATGAAGGAGGGAGACAGGATGAATTACAGATGACATATGGGCTGTCCCAGATTACTTTAGGAGTGATAATGCCCCTGCACCACTGAAGAGTGGCGAGGAAAACAGACCCTGCCTTGTTGCTTTTAGTTCTCTGCAGGTGTAGGGTGGAAATCAATTGTCAGAAAAATTGACTTTACAAACCCCACACATAAATGTCTGCTGGATTCCTTTTGGGGTGGGCTTAAAAAAATGGTCACAGCTCTGGCCACAGCTTATGACATCCACACCTCATTAGCTAGAAAATATTTCCTATAAAACTGAAATTACAGTCTGAATGTGAGTAGCTGACTCAGCACCAAGCTGTCCTTTTGGCAGCAATCTGGGAAGAACCACCCACTGTTGCAAGAGTCAGTGCTTCTCACAGTGTGTCTAGTTTAAGAAAAGTTATGCCCTAAACACAGCACTCAGCCACCACGCTCTTTCCAAAATTTCTTGCGTGAACAGCCCACCACTCCACAGTCCTCGCCCTCATAGGTCCCTAGAACAGAAGAGGAGAACTTATATACCCAGTGGAGTGGTCACAGGATGCAGAAAAAGGTGGGAGTATGTGTCTAAAATTTACCAACCTCAGTAGATCCCACTCTTTCTATTTAAACAGTCTCTTTTAAATAAATGCTTAGTCTTTCAGATTTCTTTCTTTCTCTGATATTCCCAAGATGGCAGCTGGCTATTTGGAGGGGTTAAAAGATGTGAGATGGCAGGAAGGGGGCCCGAGATCTATGCAGTTGGTTTCTTTGGTTGGCCTCAGGACACCACGGCCATGTGGTCATGTGGAGGCCTGGCCCTTCTAATGGAGTATAAGAGAGCCAGGTAGAGATGCATTGCCCCCATCTTCATCCAAGAAGCTAAGAAGCTAAGATTACACCATTTTCCTGCCTTATGGGCTCCAGTGCATTAGGGTGACTGATGCCAAATGAGCAGGGCAGAGTAATGGCAGCCTCAATGCCCTACCAGTGGCAGGGCCCACAGGCTCAGCACTGCCTGGTAGAAGGCACAGCAGCACCCAGCCGACCACCTAGAATCCATTGAAGTGATTCTGAGCTAGAAATAGAGGAGAAAATAAGTGCTGATATTCATAAGCTCATCTGCTAAGCCATACTTCCTGCATACTTATTAAAAATATATGTATTGGGGAGAGTTTTCAAGGGACTTAAAGTTCTGCAATGTCATTTGGGGATAAAAGCCAGTACAGTATACAAATTATGTAAATATTCAAACTGTGTATTATCCTGGCTGTAGGCAGAGTCTTATTCTGTCACCATGATCCGCAGCTTTAAGAGAAGGGACTGCTATTAGCCTCTGCTTAACAAGCACCCAATGACCTAGCCTCATCCTCTACCTTCTTAGGGCTGTTTCTTAGCTCAGCTGTCTTCTACTTCAGCACCTAAGTTCTGGCATCTGGATCTGCTTTTGAGGGAGAAGAGCTGGTCTCCTTACACTCCTTATATACATTTTAAATTTATTTTAAACTTCAAAGGTTTCACCAGATTATAATAACAATGATAGCCAACATATGTTGGATTCTTACATTATACTTAGCACATTTACCTATGCAACCCACACAGCAACATTTGGAGGTAGATAATACTTTCCCCCACCTTTTCATGAGGATGGAGGCACAGCAAGGTTAGCTTGCTTGCTTTAGGTCACGTATCCAGTAAAGTACCAGAATTCGAACACAAACCCAGGCATTACAATTCCAGAACTATGCTCTTAATCAGAGGTAGATGATAGATTCATAGATAATAGACGACAGATAGATACCGACATGGTATCGGAACAATTAAAGGAAAGCAATAAGTAGAATCTTAGACCTTCATATGTGGAAGATACTTCAGAGTCCATCTAATCCAGTAGTTTTCAACCAGACTAAATCCCCACTAGGGAGCAGACTGCAGAGATGTCACAGAGATTGAGGAAATAAGAGAGCAAGCAAGCCAGCAGGGCTCAGAGCCCCTAGTTTCCTGCTATAACTTAAGCAATTCTGTATTTATCTGTTTTATGTTTAGAGATTCTGTGTAAGAATCTTTTTATAGAAAGAATTATGCTGCTAAAATTAATCTGGGAATTACTGTTATCTAACCCAATACTCTCATCAAAAAATGGGAAAACCAAGACCCAGCGTCATCTGAATCATACAAGAAGGTTACAGCAAAGTTAAACCAAGCACTCACTCTCCTAACTCATTTGTGGAAAATATAGAATACCCACAGATGACTTTCAGCATTCTTCTCAGGCCAGATAACCTATAGGTCGCACGGGGCAGGCTTCCAAATTAACCCACCTGAAGGAGGTCTTGGGATACATGGCTTATGTCCTGTCCTTGAGTAAAGAAATGTTATCTGATTCCCTCAAATATTATCATGAGTTCCTCCAACAGTTGATTTACTGATAAATACATAACCTGCTGACATTGAAAACCACACTGATTTATTTCTGAATCATGAGGTTTCAAGGACTGTCTTGCACACAGAACATTTTGGTCTGTATGTCATTAATGTATCTAATAAGTTCTGTATTGTACCCTCTAGTGAAAAGGACAACTCTGAGGAGTCCCCTACTCTTCTCCTAAACTTTCCTATAAAAGCCTTCTGTATCCCGAGACTGAGTAATTTATAAAGAAAAGAGGGTTATAAAGGCAGAAATACCATTTAACCCAGCAATTCCATTATTGGGTTTATAACCAAAGGAATATAAATCATTCTATTATAAAGACACATGAACACATGTGTTCACTGCAGCACTATTCGCAATAGCAAAAGGTTTATAACCAAAGGAATATAAATCATTCTATTATAAAGACACATGAACACATGTGTTCACTGCAGCACTATTCGCAATAGCAAAGACATGGACTCAATCCAAATGCTCAGCAGTGATAGACTGGATAAAGAAAATGTGGTACATATACATCATGGAATACTATGCAGCCATAAAGGAGAATGAGATAATGTCCTTTGTGGGGACATGGATGGAGCTGGAAGCCGTTATCCTCAGCAAACTAATGCAGGAAAAGAAAACCAGACACTGTATGTTCTCAATTTTAAGTGGGAGCTGAATGATGAAACACATGGACACAGCGGGGGCGGTGGAAACAGCACACACTGGGGCCTGCCAGAGGGTTGGAGGCTGGGGAGAGGGAGAGCATCAGGAAGAATAGCTAAGGGATGCTGGGCTTAATATCTAGGTGATGGGATGATCTGTGCAGCAAACCACCATGGCACACATTTAGCTATGTAACAAACAACCTGTACATGTACCCCTGAACTTAAAATTTGGGAATCAAATTTAAAAAAGAGGTTTAATTGTGCTAACAGTTGTGCAGGCTCTATAGCTTTCTGCTTCTAGGGAGGCCTCAGGAAACTTACAATCATGGAAAAAGGCAAAGAGGCAACAAGCATGTCTTAAGTGGTGAGAGGAGGAGAGAGAGAGAGGAGGAGGAGGTGTCACACACCTTCAAACAACCAGATCTCATGAGAACAACAGCAAGAGGGAAGTCCAATCCCATGATCCATCCACCTCCCACAAGGCCCCTTCTCCAACACTGGGGATAATTCAACATGAGATTTCGGTGGGGACACAGAGCCAAACCACATTACCTTCTAACTTGTAACAGACTCTGGAACACGCCCAACATTGTTGATGTGTCTTTCGGGGTCCATCCTCACATTTGGCTTCCAGTAAAACTTTATCAGACTACTTCTACCTCTGCAGCCTTCATTTTGGTCAACAGGCAGCTATTGTTGATGAAATTGACTCCTGTTTTTCATAGATTAGGGGAAGGGTGAAGATTGCCAGGTTATGATAAATGAATAATACTTCAATATTAAGGTAAATGTGATCTGGAAAAAAATTGCAAAAGCTTCTTATTCTGTCCCTTGCCACCTGCATCTTGGTTAGGAGTTGTTCCTGTGGTTTGAGTTCTTTACTGGCATAAGAGAACTATCTGTTAGTTCTCTGTCTGATGCTGTGGGCCAAAATTGCTGAACAGAGAACAAGGGCTTCAGAAGCAATCTTTATCCATGGTCAGCTTTGTCCTCTTAAGTATCAAAGAAGGATTGCTTTGCTGTCAGTTCCTAAGTTTCATACAAGAATGAAGTACAAATGTTTTGCTGCAAGGAGCACATAAAGGCAATACCATCTGTTTGGCTGTTTAGATCATTCAAAATGAAAGGTGTACCTTGACAGAAGCAACTTGCAGATTCAGAAACCTGAGGTTATTGTTCCAAACCCATCAAGACAAAGGCTGTTTCACAAGAACATATGTACATGATTAATCTAACACAAAGATACTAAAATACACACACACATACACACAGCACAGTGACCATTTACTAACTCACAGTGAGAAATTCTGCAACCAAGTAGACAGCACTGTTCACATCCACAAAGTACTGCTTTCCTTCCCATTAAGCAAGTGATACACATAGCAGATAATCAATATGTCTATTGAATTAATGAGGGAAATCAAATTATAAGCAGAATGTTAAGTCATTGAATTACAGTGAGAAACGCAATTCTCAAAGAGAGTGGATGATCATACAGCCCCAATCAGCACGTCTATTTACCATCAACAAATGGCTTATACTGGAAACAAAGGTATCAAAAGGTTGCAGAGAAATTGTGCAACCAGAGTTAAGGAAGACAGTAGCTTAACAAATGACTCTCAAGAAGGGACAGTTAAGACCTGCTCATCTAATATTGGATTAGCTATTCCAAGGAAAACAAAATGTGTGAGTCCACTAGCCAGGACTCCTCTTTCTGTGGTGAGTTGGATGGTCCATGCCCACACCTGTCTCTAGTTCTAATTCTGTAATTGCATGGCTTACCAGATTCACTGACGTCTCCCCAGCCTCAAGATGGTTCTAACTCTTTTTCCTTGTGCTTCCCAGCTCTGCTGTGATCCACAAGGCACTGCTTTAAACTTAAAACTTTCAAAAACTGTCTTATTTCCTTCTTTGTGTGGAGGAAGGAAAGAAGAGATGTAACATGTTGTAGCCTGTTGGCAGCCACAACCCAAATTACATAAAATGAATTATTTCTTATTTTAGTAATTATCTAAGTTTAGAATTCCATATAGAGAGAAATGTTATGCTTGACGAAGTAATATAAAGCATCTTTTATGAGAAAATTGCTAATATCTATCACATTTAGACTAGTATTCCTTAATTATTAATCAATTACATCTTCCAACTATGTACTACAAGTATGATTTTAGATTCCTATCAAGCTGATGCTATTTAAAGCATTTAATTTATTGATATATTAAACATGTATTATAATAAATGCTATGTCAACAAATATAAAGACAGACTCACTAATATTTTATGACACAAAATAGATCACTTCTAATAATTTCATGTCACATCTTCCTTCCACTAAAACTTAGTCATCCATCCTTGAGTTTCAAATCTACTGCTCCATCCTAAGTACAGCATGGGTTCAAATAGATGTATCTTATGGCACATCCTCCCATTCCTCCATTTTAGCAAACTTCCACTAGCCTTGTTGAGTTATTCTGAATTTAAAGACCTTACATCAAGAACATGTACCTTCCTCTCTTCCCATATATATAACAAAATGTCAGAAATATAACAAAAATGTCACAAAGGCAACACAGAGTCCAGGAGATGGACAAAGAAACAAAAATCCCCCCTGGATGCAAAAGGGTCAAGGCCAGTGAAACTCTATCTGAAATTACCAGCTCTGGAATTTTTCCAAAAACAAATGAAAGCCTACATAGAGCATGCATTCCAGGGATTATGAACTCATTTTGGCTTATGCTCTTTAAAAAGGTCTACAGCTGCATTCAAAATATATCCAGCTCATCTGTAGGCCTGGGGACTGAGACAAAGCCAAGAGCCCCAGCTGGGACATGCAGGCAAGAATCAATTTAAGCCTTTCTGGCAGGACATGAGGTGGTTTGCTATAATGAATGTTAAGGAGGGAAACCAAACCATGGAGAATTGAGTGTTTATCTTTCCTGAGTATTAAAGACATGATAAATTGATGGATAAAAGTATATAGCAGATTCTCAGAAAGCTATTGTTCAAGCTAGGTAGGGGCTATGTCAGTTTCACAATGAAGACTTAATAAAAATAAATCAGGGTTTGAGGGTTAGGGAAGTCCTACCATGCTGGTGAGAGGAGAAAGATCACCTGGGTCTTCATGCCCAGACTTAATAGAAAAGACAAGACATTCATTTGTAGACACCTGAACATTGGTAAAGCAATAAAGATCCCAAAGTTCTTAGAATTCTACATTTTTATTAATAACCACTGCCAAGGAAGCTAGTAACTGTATTAGAGAACCATATTTCAAAAGTAAAAATGTTACAGGAGAGGAATATTTAAAGCCTGAAATCAATTTTATAAGTACCAAGTGAAGTGATCTATAAATATAGTTATAATCCAAGATGTGCCTATTTGGGTTGTGAGAATTCAAATTTATGAAGCATTTCATGCAATATCCCTTCCTTTGGCTTCTGAGGCATTTCTTCCCATTAATAGAAACCAATTTGGATTTTCTTTACCTCCTGTGCCACATGCAGTTATCTTTTCAGATGTAGTTAGCCCGAATTGCATTAAATTACCCTCTCAGGAAACTCATAGTTTGTTCATTTATAGCAACAGAGCTAATCTCAGGCATCGTGCCATTTATGACATCAACTTGTCTACTTAGTGTGACGTCACTCGCATTATTTTGCTGCATTCCTTTGTCACTGAATTGTGTTTATTGTTGTTACATTTTTACTTGCTCTGCAATACAGTTTGAATTGTGCTATTCTCCTACAATAGTAAAAGAATATTAATATATAATTTGAGGGCATTGACAATATGTGGTGTACTGTGCTAAACATTTTGCATATATTAATTAATCCTCACTCACTGCTAAGAGGTGGGTGCCATTATTATCCCATTTTTCTGATGAGGAATCTGAGGCAGACATTAATTAAGCAATCTTAATTATTCCTGAAACTACAGAGTTAGTAAGTGGCAGAACTACATTTGAATGTAGTACTAAGTATACTGTGATAAGGGATATAAAATTGCTTAACAAGAGCAAGTAAACAGCTGTTTTGTAATTAATGAAGCGATAACACCTTGTCAGGGGCTATTATAACTTATTTTAACAACTATTAAAATAATTGTGCCCAATTTAATGGGATATTATTTTGTTTGAGTGTAAGCGGATGCTTCGAAACATATGACTTAACAAAACCCGTACAGGATCTGAATACTGAAAAACAGACAATGCTGATGAAAAAAAAAATCAAAGAAAACCTAAACAGAGAGACATGGCATTCATGTGTTAGAAAATTCAACATAGTAGAATTATCAAGTATCCCTAAACAGATCTATAGATTTGGCAGAATTTCTATCAAAATCTCAGCAAAGATTTTATAGACATAGACAGTTTATTCTAAAATTCATATAAAAAGGCAAAAAAATTTAGACTAGCTAAAACAATTTTGTAAAAGGCAAATAAAGTTAAAGGAGTCACTGTACCCAATGCTGAGGTTCATTGCATAACCGCAATAATCAAGACAGTTGGTGCTGGTTGAGGGAAAGACATGTGGATCAATGGAACAGAATAGAGAAGGAGAAATGACCCACAGATGTATGCCCAAGTAATTTTTAACGAAAGTACAAAAGCAATTGAATGGAGAAAGGGTAGCCCTTTCAACAAACAGTATTGGGACAATTGGATATCCACAGCAAGAAAAAAAGAAAAAAAAGAAAAAAGCCACTTAAATTTGATACCTTAAAAAAATTAACACAAAATAGATCACAAATTTAAATGTGAAGTATAAAACCATAAAACTTTTTTTAAAAAGCAAGGAAAAATCTTCAAGATCCAGAGCTAGGCAAAGTGTTCAGACTTGAAATCAGTAATGTAATTCATAAAAGGAAAAATAGATAGATTGTACTTCATCACAATTAAAAACTCTTGCCCTGCAAAAGACTCTTTTAAGAGGATAAAAATATAAGCTAGAGATGAAGAAAAAACAACTACAAATCATGTGTCAAAGGACTAGTATCTACAAAATGTTAAAAATGGTTAAAAAAATTTTTTAAAGAATGATAACACCAAATGTGAGCAAGGATGCAGAGAAATTGGATCATTCTTGCAACGCTGATGGGAATGTAAAATAATACAGCCACTCTGAAAAAATGTTTGTCAGTTCCCTACAAAATTAAAAATTAAATATGCACTTGTCATATGATTTAGCAATTGCACTCTCAGGTATTTATTCCAGAGAAATGAAAGTATGCACCAAAAAGTAATCTGTACATGAATGTTCCTAGCAGATGGATAATATACAAAACCCAGAAACAGCTAAACAAGTGAGTGAATAGCTAAACAAGTAGTGATATGTCCATATTATAAAATAGATAGCAACAAAAAGGAATAAAATATTGACAGATAAAACAATTTGGATGGATCTCAAGGAAATTACTCTGAATTTTTTAAAAAGCCAATCTCAAAAGGTTACATTCTGTATGATTCCATTAATTTAATGTTCTTGAAACAACAAAATTATAGAAATGGAAAACATTTTCATGGTTGCCAAGGGTTAGGTTTGGTAGGGAAGCTGTTAGGTATAGCTATGAGCAACAACCAGAGGGAGACTCATGGTGGCAGAAGGGCCTTGTAAATAGATCGTGGTGTTTGTCACACAAACCTACATGATAAAATTGCACACAACTACACACACACACACACACACACACACACACACACTTACTTGCATGTACATAGATTGTACCAATGTCAGTTTCCAAGTTTTAATAGTTATGTAAAATGTTACTATTGGGGAAATTTGGTGAAGGGTACCCAGGAACCCCGTTTCTGTACATTTTTTTGTGACTTCCTGTGAACCTGTAATTATTTCAAAACAAAAAGTTAAAACAAAACATGAAATTCTTCCCTATTTCAATTATTTGTGATTACATTTTTGATTTATGATGATGTATTCCTTCAAGAGTTTTTTTCAGGAATAAATTACCCTTGCAAAACAGGAGAAGGCTGTTCAGACAAAACACTATCCTTTTCCTTTTAAGCAGAATGCTTTCTAGAGGGTGGTTTGGAATAAGATGCAATGTACATTATATGCTGGGTTTCCCTCTCTGAAAAACCCATACCAATTCCCAACATTTTGATACCAAAACAACTAGGTTCTATTAACATCAAGGACAAACCTGAGAACATAAGTAACCAAAAGACAATATTCAAACTGACAAATTTATGCTTTATGGTTTTTGTTGAAATAAAAAACAAATCTTAAAAACTTTATAGCAAATTTAAACATCACTTTTTAACAAATAAAAAATGTACCATTTGCAAAAATTTACATTTAAGCTACCCAGCACTTTATTGGTGTATCTATAGATACCTATACTGTATGTCTCTGTCTATTCTTATTTGGCATATGCCAACATGATTTCTTAGAAACACTATAAGACTCTCACTATCAAGAAGTGGTGGGGATTTGGATGGAAAAATATCTCAAGAGTTTATGAAATAGGAGTTGAAAATAACTCCTGCATGGATTCTGTGCTTTTAACAAACATCATTTGAAAGATTTAATAGTAGATGAGTAGAAACCCATAGATTACATTTGCCTACTTTTCAAGCTCATATGAGTATAAAAGTTCAGGGAAATTTCTTTGGCAAATCTCAGAACATTTTCTCAATGATTTAGTATATGTATAAACATCAAAATGTGTCTAGATTTTCCAACTAAAATCTTTCTATATTTATGGTTTCCTAAAGGATGGTTTCAATGTTCATAATAATTTGAAAATAACACATTCAAATCAGAGATTGCTTAGCTCTCCCATAAAATAAAAAAGATGTGTGCTAAAACACTGTATAAAAAACAGCTTGTTCCTAGAGCTAGCTAAGGAAGTAGTTGAGGGTTCTATGATTCCAGTTACCGCACATTTCACTCTGGTGCATGACTCAATGTAGTCTATGCTGGTTTGAGATGTCTGGCATTTATTCTGCTTCTTTGTCACAAAATTCAAAGCTCTTCACCATATGGTGTCATTTCTGAAATGTTAATCTGAGCGGAGCTCGTGATGCCAGTTAGGTTCCCAGCTGGTCTCCGTATTGGCTATTTCACAGACATTAGCCTTGTTTTGAATTAAACTAAATTAAGGAATAAAATGAGATATTGTAATGCAAAGTCAGGCAATATTATTTAACATCTGCACCATCTCTGAGAGCTTTATTGAGTGGTTATTTTTAAATGTAAACTAAGAAAGAATATATAAACAAGTTGAGGCTAGATAACATACTGATATAGAATCTTAGGGGATAATAATAATACTTAAAGAACAACCTCCATCCACACTCTACTCTATTTGGGCCAGAGAGAAGAAAGTAAATAGCTTTTTCTAAGACATTTACAGATCTAATGCATCAGTTTTGCCTGGTTAAGGAAACAGCCATTAAGATATATGTGGATCAGAAATGCACGTGTTTGCTTTTTATTTTTTCACCTTCCTGTCATTTCCAAAAGATACGTACTTGAAAGTAAAGAGATGGATAAAAGGAATTAACTCTGCTTTGCATAATAATTTAACATACTAAGTCCACTGGAAGAGAGGAATCTTGCTGGTAACCACACATAGTTGGCAGTTGGTGTAGCTAAACATTTCTCATTCTCCTGTGGCTTTACTGTCCCCTATCTGAGAATCAGAATTTGTCCATGGCAGATGTGTATCTGTGTGTCTCCTGCATGGAAGAGTATGTATCCATGGACACTATGTTACTTACAGGAAAATTAGAAACAAAAATTCTTGTCTGTAACTTACACTGGGGGGTAGACCTTGAAAAGGACTGGACTTGCAATGCCTAAATTCCTCCCCACCATCCCTCTCTCAAAATCTTCTACATGATTTGGGAAATCAAAGGTCATTAAAAACTATTCTGCTGTAGCTGCAGAGCCTAATTCTACCTCAAATCCCCAGACTTGTTGCAAGGCTTTGCTTGGAGAATAGAGATGGATTCAGCATGTGCACAACCCTGTGGGTCTGGTGGTTTCCTGTGGAGTCAGTCCGGGTTTGTCCAAGGAGATCTAAAGAGAGGCTCTCACAGAGTAGGGTAGACCTGAGATCAGGTGAGCAAGGGCACGAATCTGGTGTCCTAGAGAGGACCACCTGTGAAAGTTTTAATTTCTTGAAGGCTTTCCCTTTGAATTTTTTTTCTTTTAGCTCTAAGTATCTTTCCATTTAAGTTCCCTTTAATAGAGCCCCAACTGTTCAGTGACTTCTGGTCTACCCATTCAACTGGATATTCCAATGTTGCAGGAGAAAGGAAAGACAGTGGATGAAACATACCTCACATTTGCCCCTAGCCACTTCCTCCCTCTTTCTTACCCTACATTCTTGCCTCATCAAGGAGGCCCGCAGTCCCGAGTTCCAGGGCCCCGGCTGATGACTAAAGAGAAGTGATTAGAGACTGTGTTATGGTCTGAATATTTGTGTCCTCCTCATAACTCATGTGTTGAAACCCTGACCCTCCATGTGATAACATTAGGTGGTAGACCTTGGGAAGGTGATTAGGTCAGGATGCTGGGACCCTCATGATGAGATTAGAGAAGCAAAAAAGTTCCTTACAAAGAATCGTATAGGCTGGGCATGATGGCTCATGCCTGTAATCCCAACACTGTGGGAGGCCAAGGCAGGTGGATCACTTGAGCCCAGAAGTTCTAGACCAGCCTGGGCAACATGAGGAAACCCCATCTCCACTACAAATACAAAAACATTAGCTGGCTGTGGTGGCGCACACCTGTAGTCCCAGATACTTCAGAGGCTGTGATGGAAGGATTGCTTCAGCTCGGGAGGCAGAGGTTGCAGTGAGCTGAGATGGCGCCATTGCACTCCAGCCTGGGTAATAGAGTGAAACTCTGTCTCAAAACAAAACAAAACAATCTTATAAGGATGTCTTTATAAAAAGAGAAAGAGATATCATCTCTCTCTCTCTTCCTAGGAGAGCACCCAGGGAAGCATGCACCTAGAAAGGCTATCTGAACACACAGCTAAAAGGAAGCTGTTTCTAAGCCAGGAAGACAGTCCTCATCAAAAACTGAATCTGCCAGCACCTTGGTCTTGGACTTCCCGACCTCCAGAATTATGAGAAATAAATATCTGTTAAATGTCTATTAAATAATTAAGCCCATCTAGTCTCTGATGTTTTGTTATAGCAGCCCAAGATAAAATAGACTGCAATTCAGAAAAGAAACAGAGATGAAATAATCAGGATCTGATTTCATAGAACTTCTTTCTTTTCCAGAATGAGATCATGTCCTTTGCAGGGACATGGATGAAGCTGGAAACCATCGTCCTCAGAAAACTAATACAGGAACAGAAAACCCAACACTGCATGTTCTCACTCATAAGTGGGAGTTGAATAATGAGAACACATGGACATAAGGAGGGGAACATCACACACCAGGGCTTGTTGGGGGCTGGGGCAGCAAGGGAAGGGAGAGCATTAGGACAAATACCTAATACATGCGGGGCTTAAAACCTAGGTTATGGGTTGATAGGTGCAGCAAATCACCATGTACAGATATACCTATGTAACAAACCTGCATCTTCTGTACATGTATCCCAGAACTTAAAAATAAAATAAAAGATATAAGAAAAATAACTTCTTTCTTTTCCAAATGACCTATAGTGATGGTGATTCCAAAAGCTGTGCAAAACCAGCTCTTACGTTATACTAGATGACATTTATTATTTTCCAAGTGCCAACTGACCTGACTACTTCAGTTACATTACACTTGAATGACAATGCTGTGAGGTAAATGCAGTCACTTTCCTTGTTTTACAGATGAATGAGAGACTCGATTAACTAACTTGCCCACTATCAGAGAAATTAAAAAGAGTGAATTCTACTTTGAAAACAGGTGGTTTGACTTCAAAGTCTATGCACACAACCACTATCCTAATCCAGTCATTTTCTGAATTTTCTTGAGTTAATAACTAAATTCTTTTGTACTTTTATGCTCCACATTTTTTTCCAGAAGCTAAGCTTTCCAAAACTCTACTACTTGCTCCGACACTATCATTTTCTGCCCAACAAGTATGTTGGTCCCTTCTTCTGTGAAAGGATCTCAGCCCAGAAAATACTGAAGGGTAAGTCTGGGCAGAGTGCTTGTCATTAACTAGTATCATGCTTTCAAGGGTGTAATTTTCTCAGATGGTATGGTAGTCTGTATTACTTTTTCCAAACCCTTATTAGGTGCCCTCTGTGTAGAAGGATGGCATTTCTCCACCCTACCGCACTCAGGCAGGGCCCTGTGATTTGCTTTGGTCAATGAAATGTGGGCAAAAATGGCATGTGTCTCTTCCAGGCAGAAGTTTTAAAAGCCAGCACCTGCTTTGTCATGGGATTTTTTTTTTTTGTCTGATCAACTGGAAATATTCAGATGGAAGCTACTCCACCTTCCTGGGTCCTATGCTGGAAATGACATGAGGCAGAACCTCAGCCAAGCCACTATAGATATGGAGCATACTGAATAAGAGACAAGCCTTTGTTGTTGTTGGTTACTGAAATATTGGGGTCATTTGTTACTACAGCATCAACTAATCTATCTGACTCATACAAGTGGATAATCTGCATTTCTAAGTCTGCCTCCTGCAGCTGTGAAGCCCCATCTCATTGCACCTCTACTTCTACTTCAGGATTTGATTTATCCTCCAGAGGATATTTACCAATGTCTAGAGACATTTTTGGTTGTCACAAGTAGAGGCATGCTACCAGCACCTAGCTAGCGATGATGTCAAATATCCTACAATGACCACAACAGTCCCCCACGACAAAGAATTATCCACCCTAAAATGGCAACATTGCCAAAGTTAGGTCTACACTAACCACCAAAACGACCCAACCTATTGGTGCATTGTTAGGAGTGATTTATTTTCAAGGAAATAGAATGCCCAAGTATTCTCAATAGCTTAAAAAATAGTTAAATTTGTTTATTTTTTTGCTAATGCAAAGAGTCAACAGTAGGCAGTCCGAGAATGGCATAGAGGCTGAAATATGTCATCAGGAGTTAGGCTGTTTCTACTATCTGTGCTGCCATTCTTAGTATGAGGTCATTAAATTCATGAGCATAAGAAAGCTGCTGCTCCTTCAGCCATGCACACAGATTCTAAGTAAGACAAAGCAGACAGGCAAAGATCTGAGCCAACTCAGATCCATTAAATCCATTTCATCAGGAAAGCCAAAGCTTTTCCATACAGCCTTCAGAAGACCCTCCTTTAGGTCTCATTGGCCAAAGCTTCTCCACTTAGCAGCCCATGTATCAAAGGAAGCTAGGACTGTGCATATTTAACTTTCCCAGTCTTTATAGTAGAAAAGGTAATAGGAAAAAAGATTGAGAAGCAGTCTTTAGAGAGCAATCTTTCAGCATCTGTCTTTCTCTGGCTTTAGGCTATAGACCAGTTACACTGATTTGTGCCATGAGTGAGGGAGGGAGAAGGTGACATGCAAAACTGTTTTGAAATCTATGGTCAGAATTCCATAAACAGCTTTGTGAAGTGGGATGAACGAACCTCCTCCTCTTCCTTCCAATGTCCTTTCCAGGCATTGCAGTGAGTCATCCTCCTATTTCAGCCCATGCCCAAACCCAAGCACCTGTCCTGTGGTCTTCCCAGCCCCCCAGGGATACCTGTAGAACTACATGAAGACAGGTTTTCCCAGCATGGCCTTATGTGAATTACAGGATATGGAGGCAATTGACTAGCTAGGAGTTAGGCATTCTTGAACAGTGGTGCGGGAAGCTGACAGAAAAACAAGAACAGTGACCTTTGGCCTAGAAACTCCTAAATTATTGGCAATGGCTTTCTTTCATCTCAACTCTCACTGCACCTCCAGATCAGACTAGTTAGTCCTTCCCATGGTTTGCAATCTATGACTCAGTTAATAGGGGTAATATGTGCCCAGGGGGACTTCTAATAGAAAATGCATCCATATGGAAATGCAATCCAAAAGCATCAAGGAGCACAGATGATGCATTATGATAACCTTAGTTCATTCAGTAAGTCAGCAAAAGTGTGTGTCACAGTAAATTAAAAATGACTAAACACTAGCCTTTTTGCCCATTTTAAGTAATATTCTTTAATGACCTTAAATGAAACAGAAAATTAAAAATCTGTGAGATGAAGAGAAGAGCAAATTGAAATACTTACTCAGATACAGTATGGAAGCAAAAAGTTACTAGTTATTTCTATGTTTAGTGCACTGAGGGAAAAAATGAGTTGTCACAATTTCTTTATAATGTCACAATGTGAGTCCTATTCTTAACGTACTCTTCAAAGGCAGAGCCCAAGAGATAAATAAGAAAGGTAACATATAGAAAAATGACTCAGTGTGTAGGCCAGATCAGAAGTTGCTGCATATGTAGAGTACTTAACTTCTTCCAGATTTTATTATTACAGTGATTCCTTATTCAGTAATAGAAATCTTAGATACTAACCCCTAAATAAATGGAGAGCTGTATGCCACACAGCTTGGAAATTAGAAATTGATTCGGATGTCATGATTTCTAAGCCTATGTGTCTACTTAAAACCTCTCAGGATTAACTTATATATCAAAGTTGGCCCAATGAAATGAAAATACTAAGAGTTTTCTTGGGGATAGTAGGCTACCTTGGTGTTGTAAATAAATAAACAAAAAAGAGCACTGAATCTGGGGTCAGAAAACGCAGTTCAATCTTTGCCTCCAACCACTTATTTACTAGATATGACACTATGGGCAGGTCTTTACATCTCTCTAAACCTTAGTTTCCTCCAAAATCTACCTAAGTTATCTGCTAATGAATAACAATTTTCCCCCAAAAATTAGCAGCTTAAAACAACAGTAAAAATTTATCTCACATAGTTTCTGTGGGAGGAGTTCAGAAGCAACCTACCTGGGTGGTCCTGACTCAGGGTCTCTAGCGAGCTATCGAGATGCTGACCACAGCATTTTTAATTTAAAAACTTGACTGGCCTTGGAGAATCCTGTTCCAAGATGCTTACATATATGGCTTGCAAATTAGTACTTACTGTAGGACCACTCACTATATGGGACTCTCCTCAGGCCTGCTTGAGCTTCCTTGCAACATGGAAGCTGACTTCCTCCAGAGGAATAAGCATAAAAGGACTTTTAAAATCATAGCACTCTTTACAATTATTAAAAGTGTTCCACCCTAATTCCATCATATGATCAAGAATGTACACTTGGAAACAGGGTTCATCAAGAAACCTGTATGTAAGTCCATATATATGTGTGCTTTTTAACTGACTTTATTTTTTTTTCAAAAGCATACATGTACATGGTTTAAAAACTCAGATAGTGAATACTGCCATCAGGTTTATAGAAAAAAAAGTCAGACATATAACCTATTCCTATTCCCATACTTCTCAAAAATAACCACTTTTAATTCTTTTAGCAATTTAACTCAACCTATACAAATAACCTGCATTAACTGCTATTTTTTTAATTTACAATTTTAGAAATAATTTATTGGCTTCACTCTTATACCATATTCACCTCTTCAGTTCCCAAAAAAATAATTTAAAGAAAACCAATATTTAGTCTGTACATAATAATACTGATGTAAATCTTGGTCTTAGCTAAGCTGTATAAGGTATTAGGTAATTTCTTTTTAATGATGATACTCGTTTTATTTGCGAAGGGGACTAAAAGCTAAAGTTTTTTTAGTATTATGAGATACAGAGCAATTAAACAGTTTCTTCAAGGTTTAATTAGCAATAAATCATTTTGAGACATATTTATTCAATGCTTAACAAGGTAGTCTGGTGACACATTTTTTAATTGTATAAAAAAAGTCAGGAGGATGGCTCCCATTTGTAATCCTAGCTACTTGGGAGGCTGAGGCAGGAAGATTGCTTGAGGCCTGGAATTTTGAAATTAGCTTGGGCAACATAGCCAGACCCCATCTTTAAACATATAAAAAATAAGTTAGCTGGGCACAATAACATTGGCCTGTAATTGTAGTCCTAGCTATTCAAGGGGCTTAAGTGGGATGATTACTTGAACCGAGGAGTTCAAGGTTACAGTGAGCTATGATCACCACTGCACTCGGCTTGGTGACAGAGTAAGACCCTGTCTCTAAAATTAATTAACTGAAAAGTTTTTAAAAATAAAATTTACTTAACACAAAATTCACCATCTTAATTATTTTAAAGCAGACAGTTCAGTGGCATTAAGTCCATTCACATTGCTATGTGACCATCACCACCCTCCATCTTCAGAACTTTCTCGTCTTCCTAAACTGAAATTATGTACCCGTCGAACTATAACCCCCCATTACCTCACTCCCCTGGCAACTGCCATTCTACTTTGTCTGTATAAATTTGACTGTTTTAGATACCTCATATAAATGGAATCATACACAATATTTATCCTTTTGTGACTATTTCCCTAAGCATAATGCCTTCAAGATTCATCCATGTTGTAGCATGTGTCAAAATTTCCTCCCTTGTTAAGGCTTAATAATATTCCATTGTATGTATATACACATTTATCCATTCTTTTAATATATATTTTGGTTGCTTCTACCTTTTGGCTATTATTACTATGTAATATATTATTATATTACTATGGACTAGGGAGTACAAATATTTTTTCAAGTCTCTGCTTTCAATTCCTTGGGGTATATACAAAGAAGTAGAATTGCTGGATCCTATGATAATTCTATATGTTTTCCATTTTTTGTTTTTTGGTTTTTTTTTTTTACATAATGGCCATCCTTATGGATGAAGTGGTATAGTGGTATCTTATTACAGTTTTCATTTGTATTTCTGTAATGAGCTGAGATTTTGAACATCTTTTCATGTGCTTATTGGCCATGTATAAATCACCTATGGAGAAATGTCTAAGCTTTTGCCCATCTTAATTAGGTTGGTTCTTTATTGGGTTGTAGGAGTTCTTTTTGTATTCTATAATCCCTTATCACATATATCATTTGCATATATTTTCTCCCATTCTGTGGGCTGCCTTTTCACTCTGACACTGTCTTTTGATGCACAAAAGGTTTTCATTTTGATGTAGTCCCATTTGCCTTTGTTGCTTGTGCTTTGGGTGTCACATCTAATAAGTCATTGCCAAATCCAACGTCATGAAGCTTTTCCCCTATGTTTTCTTGTAAAAATTTGATAGTTTTAGCTCTTACATTTAGGCTTTTGATCTATTTTTAGTTAATTTTGGGATATGGTGTAAGGTAAGAGCTCAACTTTGTTCTTTATCAAATGAATATCCAGTTTTCCCTGCACAATTTGAGAAGAATGTCCTCTCTCCATTAAGTGGTCTTGGCGGCCTTGTCAAAAATCATTTGACCATATATGTGAGAGTTTATTTCTGGGTTTGCGTTACGTAATATATAACTTTTTGTTTTCTTTTGTGTTAATAATTGCTTCATCCTTTCAATTGCTTCATTTCCATGTACCTATCATTAATTCACACCCAACTGGCCCAGATATATAAAATTCCACTCATTATAGTTTTTTAAATCTGGCAATAGATCAGTTTGATATATTTTCTTGATCATTTTGGAGGCATTGCTCTCAGGTCCCTCTGCCTCCCTACTCCTGAGGGCTTCTGCACAGCTATTACCTATTCTTCACAGGGCTTCTGCACAGTGGAAAACTTCTTTTCACTGTCATCCTGAGACTTCCCATTGCTGCGTCTTGTGGCAGGTGCCCCATACCCAGGATCCCTTTTGTCTTCCTTCTTCACTCACATTGGTGAGGCATATCATTCGACCTTCTGAATATATATATTCTGTCCTAACACTTTAGTTTTTATATGAATGGGTATGGAATTCTAGGTTTGAGATACATTTTCTCAGAATATTGAAAGCTTCACTCCATTGGCTTCTAGCCTCTAGCATAACTGTTAAGAAATCAAATTTTAGATAACACATCAGTAAAAAGATTATGAATGATAAATTTCTGTCTTTTTCAAGTAGATCACATTGGCTGCTTATGTGACAGATGAACTTAACAGGTACAGAAACCAGTTGGAAGACTAGCAGAATTCCAAGGATGAGTAGGATGAACTGATTTTTGGTAGGGTTAAGGTGATTCCCATTTTTGGACAAAAGCAGATAAAGCCTCACCATTTCGAAGTACAATAGTTATATATATGTATAAGTTATATATTTTTTTATTTTAAATGTAGTTAACTGCTGTCGATGAGAAAAAAGGCCAAACTGTAAAATATTTGAAGAGGTTTATTCTGAGTCAAATATGAGTCACTACAGTGAGGGATGCAGCCTCAAGAAGTCCTAAGAACATGTACCCGAGGTGACTGAGTTACAGCTTGCTTTTCTACATTTTAGTTAGACAGAATTTACAGGCAAAGACAAAAATCAACACTAAGTTATGCATTTGGTTCAACCTGGAAAGGTGGGACATTTCAAAGGGGCACATAGAGGTCATGAGTGGTTTCAAAGATTTTCTGATTGGCATTTGGTTAAAAGAGTTAAGCTTTGCCTAAAGAGTTGAAGTCAGCAGAAAGAAATGCTTGAGTTAAAATAAGCAGGAGTTGTGAAAGCCAAGGTTCTTTTTATGTAGATAAAGCCTCCAGGTAGCGTATTTCAGAGAGACTAGATGGTAAATGCCTCTTTTTGGACCTTAAAGGGTGTCATACACTTTGTTAAATCTCTTCTGGATGAGGCTAGGACCTAGAAAGGAAGGGGATTCTCTACAGAACATAAATTTACTCCACAAGAGATGGTTTGGCAGGACCATTCCAAGATAATGCCAAATAAATCTATTTTGGGGTATAATACTTTGATTTCCTTCAGGGCCTTTTATCTGTCATGCGATGCTATATCAGGTTGGAATTTGCCATCTTACTACTACAAAAAGTCTGTCAGTCTTATGACTTTTATTTTAATGTTAATGCTGGTCAGTTGTGCCTAAACGTCAAAGAAAATGGGGTATAATTAGGCATATCTGACCTATCTTCTTTTCAAGGTCTGAACTAGTTTTTTCAGGTTTCTTTGGAATCCCTTTGACCAGGAGTGGCTCTGTTCAGTCAGCCGGAGGGCTTGAAATTTATTTTTGGTTTACTTTGCATTATGAGATAATGGATACCTCATATCTGGAAACATTTGAGTGAAGACCAAAGGAGTATTTTTTATCTTTTTTAGGTTATGAATCATTTCAGAATTAGGTGGAATCATACACGTGCATGCATACACAAAACAGGCTAATAGGCTGGAAAATAAGGGTGTTAGTCACAAACACACATGCACACATGTTTCTGTGTGTGTGTGTGTGTATACACACACACACACACACACACATATATATATTTAACCTCCAAGTCAATTAGGTGAAGAGTATATGAACTAATTGATCTTTTGCAAGGTATAGTGTAGAGAGGATCCTTGCGCTGACTATGCGGTAGGATCAATGAGCTCTAATGAGCTTCCAACTCTCGTTATCCTAATTCTATAAATAATAATGTACCTATAATTTTATCTATAATAAAAATGTATCTGTTGATGTGTCCCTGCACCAAGAATGCATTGCCAAACTCACCTCACCATGTTTCCATTTGAGATAGGAGTTTGACAGGACTGGTTTCACAAGATACAGGTCACAAAGTCCCCACTGATAAAGCAAGGATGCAGTGAAGAAGCTGGCGAAAACCAAGATGGCAAGAAAACAACCTCTAGTTGTCCTTACTGCTTATTACATGCTAATTATAATACATTTAATATTTCTATTGGACCCCACTTATGCCATTAGGGAGTCACATGGAACCCACTTTAGATTTTGAAGAAAATCTTGATAGCCCCCGATTATGTACCCCAGCCCCTCCCCAAAAAGAGATTTTTATCCTTTGATTACTGCTTAGGAGAGGATATGGTGGTAAAATAGGCACAAGACAGGAATTTTGGGATTAACATCCAGTTCTTAACTTATTCTGGGTCCTACAATTAGCTCCCTTTCTCTCCTTGGGCTTCAGTTTTTTCATCTGTAAATTAAAGGATTTGACTGGACCATAATAGCTAATCTGTTTTCTTTTGGAACAACTCTGGTCAGCTGGTTACAACTGCCTGGCACACTGTGCAGAGGAGGACTATGAGGCTGGGTCTGGGCCAGGGCTGAGCAGCACCCTGTCTGGATGGTTTCTGCAATGGAGGGGCAGGGTGTGTGTTGGCAGTATGCCAGCCTCAGGGTGGATGGTCACTAATGTCCCATTTAGCTTTCTGAGTCTGTGACTAACACCCTTATTTTCCAGCCTATTAGCCTGTTTTTGTTGGTCTCAATGAAACGCCGCCATGTTTTTCATGTTCCTTTTTAATTGAAGAGACTAAAATTGGATAAAGTTTGCTTGAAAACTTATCAGAGATGTATAATATCATAGTTATTAAATTCCACATTCCACTTACATGCCATAATAGTTGCTTTTAATTAGAGTTGAAATGTCAACCCTTGATACATGGAACACATGACACTAATAATAACTAACTTTCAGCTGTAGAGAAATACATAATGTAAAATAAAATAATGCAGCATAGGCCGGGCGCGGTGGCTCAAGCCTGTAATCCCAGCACTTTGGGAGGCCGAGGCGGGTGGATCACGAGGTCAAGAGATTGAGACCATCCTGGTCAACATAGTGAAGCCCCGTCTCTACTAAAAATACAAAAAATCAGCTGGGCATGGTGGCGCACGCCTGTAATCCCAGCTACTCAGGAGGCTGAGGCAGGAGAATTGCCTGAACCCAGGAGGCGGAGGTTGCAGTGAGCCGAGATCGCGCCATTGCACTCTAGCCTGGGTAACAAGAGTGAAACTCCGTCTCAAAAAAAAATAATAATAATAATAATAATAATGCAGCATAACATATTATATTAGTTTCTTAGAGAGATCCTGTAACAAATTACCACAGACTGGGTGGTTAAAATAACACAAATTTATTCTCTCACAGTCCTGGAAGCCAGATGTCCAGAATTAAGGTATTGGCCATCATGTTCCTTCTGAGGGCCCCAGAGAGGAGTCCTCCTTTTTCTTCCTAGCTTCTGGTGGTTACTGCAATTCTTAACACTCCTCAGCTTGCAGCTGTGTCCCCCAATCTCTGCCCCTGTAGTCACATGTCACTCCTCCCTGGGAGTCTGTATCTCCAAATCTCTGTCTCCTTAGAGGAAAACTAGTCAGCGGATTTCAGGCTCACCCTAATCTAGTATGATCTCAACCTGACTTGATTGTATCTGCAAAGACCCTAGTTCAAATAAAGTCACATTCACAGGTACGAGAAGTTAAGACTTCAAGACATCATTTTGGGGGATGCAATTCCACCCACAACACATATCATAGCAACTTCTACACTTGCCAAATAATACATTATTAAATCATGATAGACATCCATGTCTCATTTTGCATATCTTGATGATAATGATCTATAATTATTTACCTGTAATGGTATCATAAGTTGTTGGTGAATAAAACACCAGACTATAGCATAACAGAATCTTATTTACAGGATATTATATAAAATGTCTATATGTATAAAAATGCATTGAGAAATATTTGAACAATGCAAGTATCATTTTTATAAGAATAACAAAGCTTTAGATTTATAAGCTCGACACCACTAATAATGGCACCACCAACAACAAAACATATTGTTTACAATGCTAATTCTTTTCAAATTAGTAAAAGCAAAAGTAAAAATAAATATACCAAGTTAAAAAACATGTTTTTCAATGTTGACAAAAAACAAAGAAAATTTTTACTTTTATATTTAGTCCTAATCCTTCTAAAACCTTTAGCTAACCAATGATCAAAGATGAAAAGGATCTTACCTTCTTCCTCATAAAGGAAGAAATTCCTTCCCTGAAATCCAAAGTAACTTTATGTCACTTTTTGTCTCTTAATATTATTAAAAAGGCTGCCCCCCCAAAAAAAAATGTTGTCTCTAAGTTGTGGCAAAACCAAAGTTGACATCAGGCATTTGGCCTCAGATGAACCTACAATAGAGAAATCAGAAAAGCAGTGCAAAGAAGGGAGCCAAGACAAACACGAGCCTGGGGGCTGAACAGAAATCTGCAAGGACAGCCTTGGCTAAGAACTGAAATCAGTGGTCAGCGGGGCATGCAACTTCACTACTTCTACCTGTCTTTTAGTATGTCATTATTGCAGATTAAATATTCAGTTGAAAGATAACACATTTGCTACACTGTTGGCAGAATCTTTTGATTCCAACATGTGACAAACTTAATTGAGTTCTCTTCCACTAAAAGTCAGATTATCATGGAGTTCAAATCCAAGTCTCTCAGACCTTCTGTGTCCTATTTAAGAAGAATGGATGTATAGACTCTGACACAGTACACTTTTTAACTGTGAAGGAAGGAAGTTCCTCTAAGCCTAAAAAAGCAAAAACATCTGGTATTGCACAGCTGTGGAAATACTGCGTATCTAATTATTTATGGAGATACCTATGGTTTGGCCTTGATATATCCCAAAAGACTTTGGGAAAGCAGAGTTTCATTGAGAGTTCAGATCAATAGCTTCTAAATGCTTATTCTGGTTCAAGATTTTTCTCATCAGAATGAAGAATGGGAAAATCCTGTTTTCATTAAAGAACCACAGAAATGTCATTCTGGTTTATGTCAAGACATCAGAGAAGACATGCCTATGTAGTCCTGTAGGAAAAATCATTCTGACAGTCATTCTATAACTTTGGCCTTTAAACTTCATTGGTCAGAACAGGTGACAGAAATATATTTAACAACAAATGTAACATCTAAATCCTAGCTATTTATTGCCATATGCTTTCTTACAGATTAACTACTAAGAAATGATAATCCAACCTTTTTAAATAAAATCACCAAAAATATAGGCCTTTAAAGTTTAACACTTAATAGAGATTTTCTGCTTCATGTCAGGACAGAAGATTAGGGTTTTTTGGTTTTGGTTTTGCTAGACAAATCTTCCCTCAGGAAAAAAAAAAAAAAAAAAAAAAAAAAAAAAAAAAAAAAAAAAAAAAAACAGAAAATTAGAAAGACATTTTAAAAATATAAATGTTTGAAGACATCAAAGAGTTTCAGAAACAGATCTTTCTGTTTCTGAAAACAGAAACATCTAAGATTCCAGAGAGAAAGGGGACTCAGAGAAATGAGCTCAACATTCAGCGTGTTTTACCCTTAAGCCTTCTGCCAGTTTACCAGTGGCCTCCTAAGGACTGAAAAGATGAGCAGAAGCCTGTTTCTGGAAGGATGAGAGACCAAACAGAACTTCCAACCATCTTAAGAGGCTGAGGAGGACATAAATTGGAATTCATGGTATACCACGTTCTACGGCTTGAATGTGTGCCCAAAGCAACAGCATGGAAAGGTGGATCCTTAATGGAAGGTGTTTAAGTCATGAGGGCTCTTCCCTCATGAATAGATTCATGCTGCTATAGAAAAAGCGCTCTCTCTCTCCTGCTCCTGTTTTTCTGCCATGGGAGGACACGACGTTTCTCATCTCAAGAACTCTGCATTCAAGATGCCATCTTAGAAGCAGAGAGACTAGAACACAAATTTCCAGAATTTTGATTTTCGACCTCCCAGTCCCCAGAACTGTGAGACAATACATTTCTGTTCTTTATAAACTGTTTAGTCTGTGGTGCTCTTTTATAGCAGCATGAAATAGACAAGACACCAAAGCAAAGGAATCTTGATAAATAACCAAGATGTTCAGTTAAGACTCCTGAAAGACAATTGGAAATCCCTATAACTATGATGAATCAGAAACAATGTTGTATTACCCGTCAAAAATACTAAAATCCAACTTTGAATCATTTCAGTTCCTGGCTAAATTAAGATGACATTCCTCTATGCTAACTGCCTAAAAACAAAACAAGCAAATCCTTTCTGAAAAAATATTAAAATCATTCAGAATCCAATTTCTCACATATGACATCTAGCATTAAATCCAAAATTACCAAGATACAAGAACACTTGACCAAAAATCAAGAGAATAACATATAATAGTAACAGATCTACCAAAACCTCATTAGAGTAATTAGACATGAATTTTTTTTTAATTGTGATTAATACCCTCAAACACTTGGATGTCAAATTGAAGAATTTCAGCAGCAAAATTGAAATCATAAAAATAAGAATTTTAGAACTAAAAATATATAAGCAAAATCAAGAACACAGCTGATGGGTCTAATAGCAAATTAAATACAGCTGCTGAGAAGATTGATGAACTATAAGTTTTTTAAAATATATAGACTGATACATACAGAAACAGAAAATGCATAAATAAGCATAAGAGACATATGGTATACATACGTACAGCTGAAGCCCCAAAAGAAAGGAGAGAGAAAAAGGAGAAAATGAAACATTTAAGAAAATGGTTTTCCAAAGCTGATAAAAGAAACCAAGACACCGATTTTGGATATGCTACAAACCTAAAATAGGATGAATACAAATAAAAGAACATCTAAGTATATCATAGTAAAACTGCTGGAAATTAAAGACAAAAAAAATTATAAGCAGACGGAGAAAGAAGACAACGTTTTATTCAAAGAAGCAAGACAACTAACAAATTGACAGATGACTCCACAAAAGAAACAATGAGATCCAGGAAAAATGGAAAAACATAATGAAAGTATATAAATAATCCTGCAGCTTATTTAATGTCACTCTGACTCACCCATCTCTGATGAGAAAATTACTCCCAGAGAGATAAGTGTCTAGCCCAAGGTAACAAAGCAAAGTTGGACCAGAATTTTAGGTTGCTCTAAAATTCAGTCTCCTAGTTTACTTGCATTCTTCCCAAAGAAGATAAAAAAATATTATACCCAAACAAAGAAACTACTCTTTTCTGTGCATATCCTTTTCAAATATGTATTTGGGTATTCTTCCAAGGAAAATACTCTTTTTTTTTTTTTTTTTAGAAAAACTGTCACTCTGTTGCCCAGGTTGGAGTGCAGTGACATAATCCCAGCTCACTGCAACCTCCAGCTCCTGGGTTCAAGCAATTCTCATGCCTCAGCCACTTGAGTAGCTATGACCACAGGCATGTACCACCACACCCAGATAATTTTTTATATATATATTTTTAGTAGAGATAGGGTTTTGCTATGTTGGCCAGGCTGGTCTTGAACTCCTGGCCTTAAATGATCCACCAGCCTCAGCTTCCCAAAGTGCTGGGATTACAGGTAGAAGCCACTTTACTCGGTCAGGAAATATTCTTTATATAATCCAACTGCTAAATTTTGACCAGACATATTAACACTTCTGAAAACATAAAGATTTCATTTTTGCTCTTTACAAAGAACTCTTGGAACTAGGAGAGTTCCTACAAAAAAAAAAAAAAAATTCCCTAAAGTGTAAAATTCACTTGTTCATTTTAAGTACTGCACTCTGAAGGGATCCAAGATGGCCGATTAGGAGCAGCTCAGGATTGCAGCTCCCAAGGAAAGCACAGAGGAAAAGGCTTCAGAATTTTGCAGTTAAAAGAAATTGTGTGACATGGAATTTACACTGAAATCATATATTTTGAAAAGAGACTACATCTCACTGTGTTGCCCAGCCTGGTCTCAAACTCCTAAGCTCAAGTGATCCTTTTGCCTCCATCTCCCGAAATGCTGAGGTTACCAGCGTGAGCCACTATGTGCAGCCTGCATCTTCTTGAGATAACATGTTTTGCTAAGGTTCAGAAAAAGAGGGAGGGAAGGAGGGAAGGAAGGAAGGGAGGGAAGGAGGGAAGGAAGGATGGAAGGAAGGAAGTAAGGAAGGAAGGAAGAAAGGAAGGAGGGAGGGAGGGAGGGAGGGAGGGAGGGAAGGAAAAAGAAAGTTAAACAAATAGCTTCTTCCTGGAATCCTGACTCTTTCTGCTACAGAATTTATAGTGAGTTTATACCTATTTTATTCCCTCATATAATTTTAAGAGATCATAATCAAGAATGAAGATAAATACTTGTGGCTACTCTTCTATTTTGACCTCTGTAATTCCTTGACTTTTACTGAAGTAAGAGGATGCTTGCTAGAAGCTAAATCCAACCTAGCTTCTTTTTGGATATCTCAGGCTTCTCAAACTTTGTGTTTATGAAACAGAATTCATTTTTCTACCCAGCTCCCAACCCGACCTTCACTTTTTTAAAATGCAAATGTTTTGGAAGAACCCATATAGCCAAGACAATCCTAAGCAATAAGAACAAAGCTGAAGGCATCATGTTACCTGATTTTGAACTATATTACAAGGCTACAGTAACCAAAACAGCATAGTATTGATACCAAAACACATATGTAGACCAATGAGATAGAACAGAGACCTTAGAAATAATGCCACAAATCTACAACCATCTGATCTTCAACAAACCTGACAAAAACAAGCAATGGGGAAAGGATTTCTTATTTAATAAATGGTGCTGGGAAAACTGGTTAGCCATATGCAGAAAATAGAAATTGGACACCTTCCTTACATCTAATACAAAGGTTAACTCAAGATGGGTTAAAGGCTTAAATGTAAAACCCCAAATCATAAAAACCCCAGAAGAAAACAAAGGCCGTACCAATCAGGACATAGGCATGGACAAAGACTTCATGACTAAAACACTAAAAGCAATAGCAACACAAGCCAAAATTGACAAATGGGATCTAATCAAACTAAAGAGCTTCTGCACAGCAAAAGAAACTATCATCAGAGTGAACAGGCAAGCTATAGAACGAGAGAAAATTTTTATAAGCTACCCATCTGACTAAGATCTAATATCCAGAATCTGCAAGGAACTGAAACAAGTTTACAAGAAAAAACAAACAACCCCCTCAAAAAGTAGGCAAAGGATATGAACAGACACCTTTCAAAAGCAGACGGCCAACAAACATATGGAAAAAAAGCTAATCATCACTAGTCTTTAGAGAAATTCAAATCAAAAGCACAATGAAATATCATCTCACACCAGTTAGAATGGCAATTATTAAAAAGTCAGGAAACAACAGATGCTGGTGAGGCTGTAGAAAAATAGGAATGCTTAAAACTGTTGGGAGTATAAACTAGTTCAACCATGGTGGAAAACAGTGTGGCAATTCTTAAAGGATCTAGAACCAGAAATACCATTTGACCCAGCAATCCCATTACTGGACATATACCCAAAGGATTTTAAATCTTTCTACTATAGAGACACATGCACACATATATTTATTGCAGCACTATTTACAATAGCAAAGACTTGGAACCAACCCAAATGCCCACAATGATAGACTGGATAAAGAAAATGTGGCACATATACACCACGGAATTCTACGCAGCCATAAAAAAGGATGAGCTCATGTCCTTTGGAGAGACATGGATGAAGCTGTAAGCCATTATTCTCAGAAAACTAACACAGGACCAGAAAAACCAAATACTGCATGTTCTCACTCATAAGTGGGAGTTGAACAATGAGAACACATGGACAAAGGGAGGGGAACATCATATACTACGGCCTGTTGGAGGGTAGGGGCGAAAAGGGAGGGAGTGCATTAGGACAAATATCTAACGCATGCAGGGCTTAGAACCTAGATGAAGGGTTGATAGGTGCAGCAAACCACCATGGTTCATATATACCTATGTAACAAACCTGCACGTTCAGCACATATATCCTAGAAGTTAAAGTAAAATTTAAAAAAAGAAAGTACTGTACTCCCATTTTGTTTGGAAATTGGGTAAAAGGGAGTATCCTTTTACTGCGTGTGTGACACCTTATTCAACTGAGTATCTTCCATTCCAATATCTAAAACAGTATCACAACCACATTTTTAGACAACTCTATAGACTCACTTTTTAAAAAAATGTTTTGAACATATAAAAAAAAAATCCTTTGGTGCTTAGGCACTTGTACTTGCCTAAGTCATCTATTCCACAGCTCTGGCAGTAAAGATTAATAAATGTCATTCTTCTTAATGCCACATCAGAAAATGTGGCCTTTCAACATGCACATTTGTGCAATTCAAAACCATGGGGGGTCTCCTTAAATGACTTTTCCTGAATACATTCAGGGATACAAATTGCTCTGCATCATGAAAGAGATCAGTAATGTTTCTCATTTTTATAAGACATTATTTCCATTTTTACATAATTGTAATAAAGAGGGTATAGCAAATAAAATAGAGGCAGCTCACTATTTAGAAATGTAAAGGTGGCAACACTTGCTATAGGAATTTTCTATCAAATTTACAGGAAAGAATTAAAGATTGTAAAGCCTAAGGAATTAATTCTGGGAGTATGAAAGCACTTTCTGTGTCACTGAATTAGCAGTGCCCTCAGATTGTCCCTTGAAATACTGCATAGCACTGAGGGCACCAAATGAATAGAAAAAGTAGGTTCATTTTGCTGCTACTAAATACAGAACTTTATATCCCTAATGTTTTAAAATTGGTCATTACCTAAAAATAGTTCATTTTTATTAATTGCCAAAGTTTGCCCTTAAAGTAAGGTCCATGAGTTGTTAAAGTCTAATTTTGCCATTGAAAATTCCGTATCTTTGCAGTAGTATCTGTTTAACATTGTCTTACCATGCTAAATATCTCCATAACCACCCGTGTCTGTGCCAGATGGAGGTGACTGCTCTAACTCCACATGCACCTGTCAGCAATCCAGCAATCTAAAAGAGTTAAATGATTCCATCTGCTCTTCCTGATTGCCTGGAGACTGCCCCTCAAATGTTAGTGGTTTTGTTTGTTAATAAATAATAAAAGGATGCTTTGTCAATTATGTGACTTGACTGATTCATAATTTGTGCTAACAAATTTCTGTCAATATTGAGTGAATCAATAAAGAAGCATTTATTAGATACTCACTGTATATCTTTATTGTACTAGTTGCTATCAAATATAGGATAAAATAACTATCATTTAGGAGGAAAACATACTTAAAATCTTCAGAGAATGTCCTAGAAATTTACCTTCTCCTGGTTGTCACCTCTGGTTTAAGCTCCTAACATTTTTTAATTTGTTTGGGGAACATCTCACCATCCTTTTCACCCATCCTGTTTAATTTCACACTACATTGACCTAGATGTGGAACTGTTTTACTTAATTTCCCACAAACCAATCAGTTCCCTGGATATGTATATATGGAAAAGATGTGACTACAAATTTGGGATGTCAGGGAATTTGCATGACCACAACACAAACAACCTGAAATTGCAAGTTGAGATATTTCTGCTATGAAAGTCACTCAGCCATTTGCAGTACTAGAATTTCAGTTTTCTACCATGTTATATTCATCTATCTCCTCACTCCCTTTTCTCTTTCTCCTTGTGCTTTCCTACCAATTTCTTGTTCATTTCAAATTCACAGTGGTTTTTCATCTTGGCATTTGCCAATCCGCATACTCAGAATTTCTTCCGTCACCCCAAATTGGCTGGTCAAGGTATTTTCCTTAAAAAGTCTGTAACCTCCTTAAGAGGAATTCTGGAACCAATCATTAAAATTATAAAATATTTTACCCCGATATACTAATAATTCCCAAAGCTATCAAAGTAGTGGAGAAAGTGGTAAACTCTCATATTATTTCCCAGCTGTAGAGTCAATTTACACTGCCTCTAGAAATTTAACAACATTTATTAAAAACAATAAAGATGTCCATATCTTTTTGCCCTGGATTTCCACTCCACAGAACTTTGCATACTTCACAGTAAATATTCAATATATGATAGCTATCATTATCAGTTATTATTCTAAGGTAATTAAATTTATACCTGTTAAATGCAAATTGTTCTTTGTAACAATATATATTACAGAAAAATTTTGAAACAGTATGTAAAATTGGTGAAAAGCTAAACTGAATACTAATATTTAATAGGAAATAATGCAGCCACTAACCATTTCCATGTTACTACTAGAATATACCTTTGCCATCTCATAAATTTTTATGGAAAAAAATGATCAGAAAACAAGGTTACATTTATACTGTGACTGGAGTCATGCAACAAACATGTACATAAATGAAAATTGGACGAAAACATGTACAAAAGAAAAACAAAACACAAGATATAGTAGTGTACCTATTGGTGTTTTAATATTCCTTTTTATTATTTCCATTGTTGTAATGCATTTCATATAATAAAAATCCTAATAGTTCACTCTAACCAACAAGTTATTTCTCCAAGACTCACTGAAAGTCAACACACATTTTTGATGAAGATTTTAGTGAACAAAGTCTTCCTGTCAAAGGTGGTTGAAATTGATACCAAAAAAACTAAGTTCTATTAACACCGACAAACTTGAGAGCATAAGTCACCAAATGATATCTCTGTCTATTCTTATTTGGCATATTCCAACATGATTTCTTAGAAAGACCATCAGACTCTCACCATCAAGAAGTAGTGGGGACTTAGAATGGAAAAATATCTCAAGAGTTTATGGAGTGGAGTTGAAAATAACTCCTGTATGGATTCTGTGCTTTTAAAAAACATCATTTGAAAGATTTAACAGTAGATGAGTAGAAACATATAGATTACATTTGCCTACCTTTCAAGTTCATATGAGTATAAAAGTTCAGGGAAATTTCTTTGGCAAATCTCAGAACATTTTCTCAATGACTTAGTACATGACAATAAAGATTATGACAAAACACGATAAATAACAATGAGCCCGTAGGCCGGGAATGATGGCTTACGCCTGTAATCCCAGCACTTTGGGAGGCCGAGGCAGGTGGATCACCTGAGGCCAGGAGTTCAAGACCAACCTGGCTAACATGGCAAAACCCCATCTCTATTAAAAATATAAAAATTAGCTGGGTGTGGTAGTGGGCACCTATAATCCCACCTACTAGGGAGGCTGAGGCAGGAGAATCACTTGAGCCTGGGAGGCACAGGCTGCAGTGAGCCAAGATTGCACCACTGCACTCCAGACTGGGTGACCAGAACAAAACTTCCTCCCTCCTCCCCCCGCCGCCACAAAAATTAGCCAGTTACTCTTCTAAACATCTTATGTGCATAAATTTATTTAATCTTCACAGCAAACCTATAAGGCAGATATTTTCCCAATTCAAGATGAGAAAACTCATGTCAGAATGGTTAATTCATCAAGTGTTCTATAGTCAGTAAGTGGGAAGGCTAGAATTTGAATCCAAGAATTTTGAATTGTGGTACTGTCCTAATATGACTAGATCTTTTATTTTTATGAAACATGGTTTTCTTATCTAGCACCAGATATACCATTTGACCCAGCAATCCCATTACTGGGTATATATCCAAAGGATTATAAATCATTTTATTATAAAGACACATGCACATGTATGTTTATTGTAGCACTGTTCACAACAGCAAAGACTTGGAACCAACCCAAATGCACATCAATGACAGACTAGATAAAGAAAATGTGGCACATATACACCATAGATACTATGCAGCCATAAAAAAGAATGAATTCATGTCCTTTGCAGGGACATGGATGAAGCTGGAAACCATCATTCTCAGCAAACTGACACAAGAACAGAAAACCAGGCACCGCATGTTCTCACTCGTGAGTGTCAAACCATGAGAACACATGGACACATGGAGGGGAACATCACACACCAGGGCCTGTCGAGGTATAGGGGGCTAGGGGAGGGATAGCAGGGGGTGGGGGATAGGGGAGGGATAACATTAGAAGAAATGCCTAATGTAGATAGATGATGGTGATGGATGCAGCAAACCACCATGGCACGTGTATACCTGTGTAACAAACCTGCATGTTCTGCACATGTACTCCAGAACTTAAAGTATAATTTAAAAAAGAGAGAGAGAGAGAACAATTCCAGAGCATTCTCCCTTCTCCAAGATCACTTTACCAGCTTCAAAGGAGGCATGGCATGGTGGCTTATGCCTGTAATCCTAGCACTTTGGGAGGCTGAAGCCAGAGGATTGCCTGAGCTCAGGAGTTGGAGACCAGCCTGGGCAACATGGTGAAACCCTGCCTCTACTAAAATGCAAAAAATTAGCTAGGCATGTTGGCACATGCCTGTAGTCCCAGTTACTTGGGAGGCTGAGGGACGAGAACTGCTTGAACCCAGGAAGCAAAAGTTTCAGTGAGCTGAGATCACACCACTACATTCCAGCCTAGGAAACAGAGCAAGACTTTGTCTCCAAAAAAGGGGGGGCCTCTAGCCCCCATACTTGCTCTTCCTCCTCAACTCCAATTTGCAACTTACAGTATTCATCTGCTGTGACTTCTGTCGCCACCACTTCTAAACCGGTTATAAACAGGAACAGCAATGATGATGACAATATACAACCACACCATTGAGCACCTGCCATATGATGTCCATTGCACCAGCACTTGATTGAATGATGGATGCTAATAGATTCATAGAGATTCTCACAACAGTGATAGCTTATGGAATCAATCCAGGGACAATTTTATATCTTTTTCTACCTGGGAGTCATCCCTTCATAGTTAGCTTTTTATGGGAGTTGCAACTGCCAGTAAACAGGCTGAGTGGGGCTTGCAGAAGTTTTGGATTTGGCCTGGTTTTGTTGTATTGTGCTGTTGTATTTTTTTTTTTTTTTTTTTTTTTTTTTTTNCTCCTGAGTAGCTGGGATTACAGGCACGCGCCACCATGCCCAGCTAATTTTTTGTATTTTCAGTAGAGACGGGGTTTCACCATGTTGACCCGGATGGTCTCGAACTCTTGATCTCGTAATCCACCCGCCTCGGCCTCCCAAAGTGCTGGGATTACAAGCGTGAACCACCGTGCCCGGCCTGTGCTGTTGTATTTTAAGTACGTATGACTTTGGTCATAATAAGTTCCTCCAGGTTGCCAGAGTTCCTACTTCTCTATATTGTCTTACACTCAACATCACATGGTTATGTTACCTGTTCAACTCTTTAAGACATTTCATTGTCCTGCCATTTTACTCTAGACTGAAAAATATCTTTACAATAAATACTTGAGGCCCTCAGCACAGCTGACTCATTGACCACCTGCATTAGACTGATGACCCCAAGAGCTTGAGAAAAATGAATGGAACGAGAATCTTTTGTGATTTAGTGGTAGTCTTCTACTATAGGAGAATACTTGAAAGAGCCTGAAATGGCTTTAGAGTTGCTTTTCTTTCTTGGCAAGGCCTTCTATGTAATTTGTACAGAACAAAATGACTATGTGGGACCTCACATTCAGAAAATAGGAGAGGGAAAGGCTACTGATATTAAAAATATAAAGCTTTTTCTTAAAGTACTATATTACTAATAAAACATAGTAGAGTTAACAGTGATGAATGAGTAAGAACATAAACTAATGCATTCCCAAAAAGAGTTTTGGTGTCTATTTTTACATAAAACAATAATATAAACAATAATTTATTAAGTAATGTCTTGATTGATAAGATTTTTCTGCAACAAAATACTAGGAAAACATTTCCAGCAGGACATCAAAAAGCAAGTTCACCACAATCAAGTAGGCTTTATTTCTGGGATAAAGGTTGTATCAACATACATGTATCAATAAATACGATTCACCACAGAAACAGAATTAACAACAAAAACCATATGATCATCTCAATAGACACAGAAAAGGCCTTTGATAAAATCTAACATCACTTCATGATAAAACTCTCAACAAATGGGGCATAAAAAATCATATCTCAGAATCATAACAGCCATTTATGACACAATATAGTCAACATCATATCAAAAAGACAAAAGCAGGAAGCATTCCCCTTGAAAACTGGACAAGGAAAGGATGTCCACTCTCACCATTCCTATTCAACCATAATACTGGAAGTCCTAGCCAGAGCAATCAGGTAAGAAAAAGAAATAAAATGCATCCAAATAGAGAAGAAGTCAAACAACTACTTCTCTTCACAGACAATATGATTCTATACCTAGAAAACCCCCAGAGACTCTGCCGGAAGGCTTCTAGAACTGATAAACAACTTCAGTAAAGGTTCAGGACACAAAATCCATATACAATAGATAGTAGCATTTCTATACACCAATAATATCTAAGCTCAGGGCCAAATCAAGAATGCAATCTTATTCACAATAGCCACAAAANAAAAAAAAAAAAAAAAAAAAAAAAAAAAAAAAAAAAAAAAAAAAAAAAAAAAAAAAAAAAAAAAAAAAAAAAAAAAAAAAAAACCATCGAGGAATATAGCTTACCAAGGCAATAAAAGATTTCTACAATGAGAATTATAAAACACTGCTGAAAGAAATCAAAGACAACACAAGCAAAAAAAAAAAATTCCATGATTATGAATAGGAAGAATCAATATTCTTAAAATGGCCATATTCCCCAAAGCATTTACAGATTTAATGCTATTCCTATGAAACTACCAACATCATTTTTCACAGAATGGAAAAAACTATTTTAAAATTCATATGGAACCAAAAATTAGCCTGAATCACCAAAGCAATTCTAAGCAAACAGAACAAATTTGAAGGCATCACCCTTCCTGACTAAAAAGTATACTACAAGACTATAGTAACCAGCATCATGGTACTAGTACAAAAACAGACACATAGGTCAACAAAACAGGATAGAGAACCAGAAATAAATCCGCATACCTACAACCATGTTGGACCCCTTAAAACTGGATCCCTTCCCTTCACTATATACAAAAATTAACTCAAAATGGATTAAAGACTTAAATGTAAGATCTAAAACATAAAGATAAAATCTCTAGAAGAAAAGTTAGGAAATACCATTCCTGATATTGGCTTAGGCAACGAATTTATTACTAAATCCCCAAAAGCAATTGCAACAAAACCAAAAAATTGACAAGTGGGATCAAGAGCTTCTATATAGCAAAATAAAATAGCAACGGATTAAACTGACAACATACAGAATGGGAGAAAATATTCACAAACTATGCATCTGACAAAGGTAATATCCAGGCTCTATAAGGAACTTAAATCAGCAAGCAAAAGCCATCCCCATAGAAAATGGGCAAAGGACATGAACACTTATCAAAAGAATACATGCATGCAACCAACAAACATATGAAAACATGCTCATCACTAATCATTAGAAAAATGCATAACAACACCATGAGACATGACCTAACACCAGTCAGAATGGCTACAATTAAAAAGTCAAAAAACAAATGCTGCTGAGGTTGCAGAGAAATGGGGGAACCCATACACTGCTCATAGAAATGTAAGTTTGTTCAGCCACTGTGGAAAGCAGTGTGGAGATCTCTCAAAGAACATAAAACTACCATTCAAACAAGCAATCCCACCACTGGATATATACCCAAAGGAAAATAAATCATTCTACCAAAAAGACATATGCACTCATATGTTCATCACAGCGCTATTCACGATAGCAAAGATGTGAAAGCAAGATGTCCATCAATGGTGCACTGGATAAAGAAAACGTGATGCGTATATACCATGGAATACTACATAGTCAATAAAAAAAATGAAATCATCTCCTTTGCAGCAACATGGATGCAGCTGGAGGCCATTATCCTAAGCAAACGAAAGCAGCACAGAAAACTAAATACCACATGTTCTCACTTATAAGTGGGAGTTAAACATTGAATACACATGGCCACAAAGATAGGCAGAATAGACACTTGGAACAGCTTGAGAGAGGAGGATGGGAAGGGGCCGTGGGATGAAAGGCTACCTATCATCCCACGATAGGTACCTTTAGTACCCTAAAGGTACTATGCTCATTACCTTGGTGACAGGCTCATTCATACACCAAGTCTCAGTGACATGAAATTTACCCATGTAACAAACTTGTACATGTATCCCCTGAACCAGAAACAAATGAAAGGGGAAAAAAAGATTTTTCTGGCTTGCTCTTTGGCAAATTCATTAATTAAGATATCAACTTCATTTTAAATCAATGTAATTGAAAGCAATGTCAATTGCTCTTCACAAATGTAAGATTGCAAATGTATTTTGATAATTTTTAATTTTGAGAAAGATCTCTTTGTTGATCTAACTGTTATAGGAGCTATAAAGTTTTTTTATAGGCTTCATCATTCTTAACATATGTAAAATAGACAATGGTACTGTTAGTGTGTGGTATTTTTTTTCTACAAATGTATCATCTGTGTCATTTCTAGGACTCCTTCCATTGATTATGTTTCTTATTATAGGCTGCATTTTCCTGCTTCTTTGCATGCCTGCTTCTTTGCATGGCTAGTAATTTTTAACTAGATGCCAGATATTGTAAAGTTTATTTTTCTTTTTATTTTTTGAGACATTTATGTCACACAGGCTGGAGTGCAATGATACAATCTCTGCTCACTACAACTGCTGCATGCTGGGCTCAAATGATCCTCCTGCCTTAGCCTCCCAAGTAGCTGGAAATACAGGCATGTGCCACCATTCCTGGCTAATGTTTGTATTTTTTGTAGAGACAAGGTTTTGCTTTGTTGTCCAGACTGGTCTCAAACTCCTGGTCTCAAGTGATCTGCCCGCCTCAGCCTCCCAAAATGTTGGGATTACCGGCATGAGCCACCACACCTGGCCTGAAGTTTTCTTTAATTTGGTACTGCATATTTCTGCATTCCTAAAAATATTTTTGGGCTTTGTTTTTGGATGCAGGTAAGTCCCTTGGCAACAGTTTGATCCTTTTGGGTCTTGCTTTTCAGCTTTTTAAAGACAAGACCACAGTAGCATTTAATCTGTGGATGATTTTGTCACACTACTGAGGTAGTAAACGTTTGAGTACTCTACCTAATGCTCCAAGAATCATGAGGTGTTCCACTCTGGCTGGTGGCAACATGTCCTGTCCTGTTCCTGGCCCTCTGTCACTTGTCAAGACTGTCCCTCTTGTCTCTCCCTGGAGGCTATCCTGTGACATATACACAAATATTAACTCTTCAGCCTGAGCAGAAACTGCTGGTACTCACAGAAGATGTGTTAAAAGCCCCCAAACTGAACATTGAATGATAAGCAATACAATGTCTGAGATGAAAAACTGAGTAAGAATAAAAGCAGATTTGATATCTCAGGAGAAAGATAATGAAATTGAAGTCATTGAAATAGAAACCAATAAAAAATTAATCACAGAGGGGGAAAAATATTTAAAAAGAAATAAAGCACCAGTTAACTGTGGAACAGATTCAAGTAGTTTCATGTATATATGCTCTGGGAGTTCTCAAAAGAATGGAAAGAGGGGGGATGATAGGGAAAAAAATTGAATAAGCAATATAAAAAAGCTTTTTGAATTTAATGAAAACTATAAGCCCACAGAAACAATATTATTAGAAACCAAGCACCAGAAAATGATAAGTGTAAAACAATGCACATCATAATTAAATTACTTAAAAATGGTGATTCGGAGAAATATTAAAATGAGCAAAAGGGAAAAAAGACACATAGCAAACCACTGGGGCTCAGGACACGCCACCCAAAATATGCCAGGAGACCAGAATATGCCACCTAGGCATGTTGATTACTTTGAATTAAATCAAACTGAGAACCAGCCAACACAGGAAAAATTCTTCACCTCTCCCCTTAACTTCCTAAAAAAGTATAAAACTCCCCATTTGTAAAGGAAATTTACATTTATAAAGGACATTTCCATTAGTAAAGTTATCTGTACCAAAGACAGAGCTGCTCAGAGAAAATGCTTACCACCTGAGTTTTAACTGCATAATGAGGCAACCTTTATGTACCATACAATTTCTCCCTTCATGCTGTCATAACTCATCTCCATCCCCACACTCCACTAGAAGTCTCAAGCCTTTCTGAAGCTCAGGATGCTATATAAACTGCAATCATCTGGCCCTTTTTTGAGTTTCACATTTTTATTGGACTCCCATGCATATGTACATAATTAAAATGGTTTATCTTATCTTCATCTGTTTTATGTCAAATTTAATTCATAACCTAGCCAAAGAAACTAGGCAGGGCAGACAAAACTTTTCCTCCCCTACAATATAGATTAAAAAATATAAGAAGGACAGCACATTTCTCATTTTTAAAAAAGGGTACAAAACCAAAGTCAATAAAATATTTTTAAAGTAATTAAAAGAAATTAACTGTCAACGTAAAATTGTACATGAACTGAAAATGTTTCAAAAATTAGACAAAATAAGGCTTTTTCAGTCATTAAAAAAAATAAAAAAGCTAGGAGAATTCAGCACCAGCAGACCTTTACCTCAAAAAATATTAAAGGAAGTCCTTCACACAAAATGAAAATTATACCAGACAAATCTTTAACTAAACAATTAATGAAGAATAGCACAAATGGTAAATATGTAGGTAAAGAGGATATAATTTTTAATGTTTTAAACATATCATTGGACGTTTAAGAAATGTAAAAAAAAAAAAAAAAAAAAAAAAAAAAAATCAGAACCTTCTAAATTTATTAGGCCAAGAGGGAAGTGAAGTCCTAGAGACTAAGTCTTGTAGCATGTTTGCAACCTGTTTCTTAGTTTATGGATTAACTCTTTTCTTCCTGTTCTTATTCAACACATGACTCGGAGAAACCAGAAACCAGAGCTCCTCCCCTTCCAATCACTGATCTTTGTTCAAGATTAGCTGTCTACTTTATTGTCTTGCACCTAACTAACCAAATGACACCCAAGACTCCATGACTGTTACATCTTCAGTGTGGAAGGTAAATATGCCTTTCCCCAAAGAAAAAGGCCACCCTGACTAATCACATCATTGTAACTATGCATTCAGCTTTACACAGACAGATAATGATGTTCTGTTAGGCTTCCCTAGACTTTGTCTATATACATGATCCCAAACTTCTACATTTCAGAATACTGACTTTTTTTAGAATCTGTGCTTGCCAAGTAGCTCATCCTCAAATTTTGCACTTGAATAAACCCTCTTTAAATTAAACTCTGAACCTTTTGATTATTTAGGTTGACAGAAAACATTAATAATAATGCAATGTGGTTTATATACAAAGATATTTCAGGGACATTGCAGGTTTGGTTCCAGACCACTGCAAACAGTGAATAACACAAAAAGTATCACACAAATTTTTTGGTTTCCCAGTGTTCTCATGCTGCTAACAAAGGCATACCTGAGAAAACAAGGTTTAACGGACTCCACACACTGGGGCCTGTCGGTGGGGTGAGGCGTTAGGGGAGGGATAGCAGGGTGTAGGGGGATTGGGGAAGGCTAACATTAGGAGAAATACCCAATGTAGATGACCGGGAAATGGATGCAGCAAACCACCATGGCATGTGTATACCTATGTAACAAACCTGCATGTTCTGCACATATACTCCAGGACTTAAAGTATAATTTTTTAAAAGTCTTATTTTGAAAAACACAAAAACAGACTCATAGTTCCACATGGCTGGGGAGGCCTCACAATCATGGCAGAAGACGAAGGGAGAGAAAGGGACATCTTATGTGGCAGCAGGCAAAAGAGAGCTTGTGTAGGGAAACTACCCTTTATAAAACCATGAGATCTCATGATCATTCACTATCCCAGCAACAGCATGGGAAAGACTTGCCCCCATGATTCAATTACCTCCCACCAAGTTCCTCCCACAACACATGGGAATTCTGGGAGCTACAATTCAGGAAGAGATTTGGGTGAGGATATAGAGCCAAACCATATCACCCAGTGCATGTAAAATTTGTTTATAATATACTATAGTCTAATAAGTGTGCAATAGCATCTTGTCTGAAAAATTATGAATATACTTTAATTTAAAAAAATTTATTGGCCAGGTACAGTGGCTCGCACCTGTAATCCCAGCACTTTGGGAGGCCAAGGTGGGAGCATTGCTTGAGGCCAAGAGTTTGAAACCAGCCTGGGAAACATAGTGGGATCCCATCACTACTAAAATTTAAAAATTAGCCAGGTGTGGTGGTGTTACTTGTAGTCCCAGCTACATGGGGGACTAAGGCAGAAGGATTGCTTGAGCCCAGAAGGTTGAGGTTGCAGTGAGCCATGATCACTCCACTGCACTCCAACCTGAGTTACAGAGTGAAATCCTGTATCAAAAATATACATATATTGTTAAAAAATGCTAATGATCATCTGAACCTTCAGTGAGCCATCATCTTATTGATGGAGGATCTTGCCTCGACGCTGATGGCTGAGGACTGATCAGGGTGGTGGTTGCTAAAGGTTGAGGTGGTTGTGGCGATTTCTTAAAACACGGCAACAGTGAAGTTTGCCACATCTGTTGACTATTCCTTTCACAAAGGATTTCTCTTTAGCATGCAATGCTGTTTGATAGCATTTTACCCACAAAATAACTTCTTTCAAAATTGGAGTCAAATTCTGCCACTGCTTTATCAACAAAATGTTTGTAATATTCTAAATTCTTTGTTGCCATTTCAACAATGTTCTCAACAACTTCACCAGGAATAGATTCCATCTGAAGAAACCAGTTTCTTTGCTCACAAATAAGAAGAAATTCCTCATTAGTTGATGCTTTATCATGAGATTGCAGCAATTCAATTCCAACTTCAGGCTCCACTTCTAATTCTAGTTCTCTTGCTCTTCCCAAACCACATCTGCAGTTACTTCTACTGAAGCCTTAAACCTTTCAAAGTCATCCATGAAAGTTGGAATCAGCTTCTTCCAAACTCCTATGAATGTTGATATTTGACGTCCTTCCACAAATCACAAATGTTCTTAATGTCATCTAGAATGAGGACTCCTGGTCCAGAAGGTTTTCAATTAACTTTGTCCAGATCCATTGGGGGATCTCTACATTGCTGATATGGAGACAGTTTTAATGGTTGATCCGGTCCCTACTCATGGCAGCTATAGCCTTACAAAATGTGTATCTTAAATAATCAGAAAAAAGTTAAAATTAGTCCTTGATCCATAGGCTAAAAATGGATGTTATGTTAGCAGGCATGAAAATGACATTAATATTGTTGTACATCTCCAATACTGTTGTAGCTCTTGAGTAAGCAGGTACATTGTCAATGAGCAGTAATATTTTGAAAGAAATCTTTTTTTCTAAGAAATAGGTCTAAACAGTAGGATTAAAATGTCCATATTTTAAAGGGATGTGTAATACCCAGGCTTTGTTGTTCCACTGATGGAACACGGGCAACGTAAAGTTAGCATAATCCTTAAGGGCCCTAGGATTTTTAGAAAGAGCAGAAATGAGGCAGAGCATGGATGCTCACACCTGTAATCCCAGGACTTTTGGATGCCAAGGTGGGTGGATCCCTGGAGCCCAGGAGTTTGAGACCAGCCTGGGAAATATGGCAAAAACCCATCTCTACATATATATATATATATATATATATATATATATATATATATATATATTAGCCAGGAGTGGTAGCACGCACCTGTAGTCCCAGCTACTTGGGAGGCTGGTGTAGGAGAATTGCTGGAGCCTGGGAGGTTGAAAGTTGTGACTGTGCCACTGCACTCTAGCCTGGGTGACAGAGCAAGACCCTGTCTCTTAATAGAATTGAAAGAGAGAAAGCAAGAGAAAAAGAAGGAAAGAAAGAAAAGGAAGGAAGGAAGGGAGGGAGGGAAGGAGAAAGAAAAGAAAAGGAAAAGAAAAGAAAAAAAGAAAAGAAAAGAAAGAGAAAAAGCATTGGATAGAAAGCTGTTTCATCTATATTACAAAATCAAAATCTGTTGAGTGTAGCCACCTTCATCAATGATCTTAGCTAGGTCTTCTGGATAACTTGCTGCAGCTTCTGTAACAGCACTTGCTCCCCTGCCTTGCACTTTCATTTTATGAGAGTCAGCTTCTTTCCCATGAACCAACTTCTGCAAGATTCCAACTTTTCTTCTGCAGCTTCCATGTCTCTCAGCCTTCACAGAATTGATGAGAGTTAGGGACTTTCTCTGGATCAGGCTTTGGTGTAAGGGAATGTGTTGTGGCTGGTTTGATCTACCCAGACCACTAAAACTTTCTCTGTATCAGCAATAAGGCTGTTTCACTTTCTTATCATTCATGTGTTCACTGGAGAAGTAGTTTTAATTTCCTTCAAGAACCTTTCCTTTGCTTTCACAACTTGACTATTTGCCACAGAGCCCTTGCTTTCGGCCTATCTTGGTTTTTGACATACCTTACTCACTAAACATAATCATTTCCAACTTTTTATTTAAAGTGAGAGACAGGTGACTATTCCTTTCACCTGAACACTTAGAGGTCATTGTAAAGCTAACAGATCTAATTGCAATATTGTTCTGTCTCAGGGAATAGGGAGGCCAAAGGAATGGGAGAAAGATGAGAATGGCTACTGGGTGGAGCAATTAGAACACACACACGTTTATTGATTAAGTTTTCGTCTTCTATGGTTATGGCTTGTGGTACCCCAAAACAAATACAATAGTGACATCAGTGATTACTAATCAGAGATCATCATAAAAGGATATAATAATGAACAAGTTTGTGATATTGCAAGAATCACCAAAATGTGGCACAGACATGAAGTAAGCACATGCTGTTGTAAAAAATGGTGTCAATAGACTTCCTGAACACAGGGTTGCCACAAACTTTCAATTTCTAAAAAAAAGTCATATCTATGAAACATAATAAAATGAAGTATGCCTGTATATAAAAGGTAAAATGGTACAAATAGCACAAAGGCTGAGAGGAAAACAATGGAAGTATACAACTGAGGGGCTTTTTGCCATACATCAAATGACACAATATTACTCAAGTTAGGCTTGGATATGTCAAACTCGAAACACCAATGTAACTACAGCAGAGCCAGACACTCACCTCCAACCCCTTTTTTTTAAGCTCTTAATGGGCTTGTCAGCTGGATTTAAAAACCAAATTGACACAGGCAGATTAACAAAAGAAAGTATACCAATTTTATTAATTTTACATCTACATGGGGATCTTCACAAGAGAGCAAAGTCTAAAGAAGTGGCCAAAGCAAGGTGCATTTATACTTTTTAGACAAAGAGCAACAAATTTGAGATAAAACGATAGGACAGGCTGGGCCGAGCAACACACACCCATAATCGTAGTGCTTTGGGAGGCCAAGGCAAAAGGATCTCTTGAGGCCAGGAGTTCAAAACCCCAGCCTGGGCAACAAAGTGAGATCCTGTCTCTAAAAAATTTTTAAAATTTAAAAGTTCAAAACTACTTTGGCACGGTGGCACATGCCTGTAGCCCAGGCTACTTGGAAGAATAAAATAGGAGCATTCCAGGAATTTGACACTGCATTGAGCTATGATCACACTACTGCATTCCAGTTTGGGTGACAGAGATAGAGACAGGGTCTATTTAAAAAAAAAAAAAAAAAAAGAAGAAGGAAAGAAAGAAATGACAGGGCAACGAAAATCTGGCTCAGGAAAATATGGATAGGGCAGTAGAATTTTCTAGGGGAGTCACCAGGAAATAAATGGGAGAATGTAAAACAGGTGCAAGATAAGGGTTACTTCATTAAGTATGACTATTCAGGTCCAATGCAGACTTCCATTCCAAGTCACTGGTGAGCATGGCCTTCTCACCCTGGTTTGGAGAAGGTACTCCACCCAGAGGAATCCTTATCACTTGCTACACACAGAAAAAGACAGGTCAGCTCACCCTTTCTGAAACTACAATTTCTCCAATGTTTTCAACTCAAAATAATCAACATAACAATTAGGCATATTTTGGGATGGCACATTCTTCACTCCTTTATCCTTGCATGTGTGTACACACACATACATTATACCTAATAAGCAGACAAAAGAGAAAAAAATGAACTATTAAAAAGAAAATATTCAATCAAAAAGGATGCAGAAAATGACAAAAAAGAGAAAACTGAGGGACAAGTATAAAATAAATAAATAGCAAAGTAATTGATTTATAACCAACCAATTCACTAATCATAGAAAACAGTCTAAGCACTATGGCTGAAAGGCAGAAATTATTCAATTGGATAAAAACAAGACCAACTCTATGCTATATACAAGAAATGTACTTTAAGTATAAAGACACGGATAGGTTAGCAGTTAAAAAGATGAGTAAAGATAGACCATGATAACACTAATCAATAAAAAGGCCGAAGCAGCTATATTAATATCAGCCAAAGTAGATTTCAAAGCAAAGAACACTACCAAGATAAAAAAGTCATTTTGTAATAATAATTTCAATTTCTCACAAAGAGTAAAAATTCCAAAGGTTTAAGTACCAAGTAGCAGATATTCAAAATACATGAGACAAAAACTGATAAAGTTACAAAGAGAAACAGGCAATTCTACAATTTTAGTTAGAGATTGTATCACCTCTCACATTCTTCTGGAGGCACAGAGAGCATGTATAAAAATCAACCATTTTCAAGGCCATAAAACAAGTCTCAAAAATGTAAAGGTTTTAAATCTTATGATTTATGTTCTCTGATCATAGTAAAACTTAAATAGAAATCAACAATGAAATATATCTGGAAAATCCCCACATATTTGGAAACTTAACAACACACTTCCAGAGAAACCATTGGTCAAAGAAGAATCAACAGTGAATTTAGAAAGTATTTGGAGCTAAATGATAATGAAGGCAAAACATTAACATTTGTAAAATGCAGCAAAAACAATAGTTGGAGGGATACATATAGTTCATAATGTATACATTAGGAAAGAAAAATATTCTGAAATCAACAACCCCTCTATCTTTGGAACAAAGAAGAAAAAATTAAACACACAGTAAGCAGAAAATAGGAAATAGTAAAAATAAAGACAACACTCAAAACAGAGAAATAATGAAGAAAATTTATGAAACCAAAAACTTTTTAGAGATTAATAAACCTATATCCAGATTGGTCAGGAAAAAAAGAACATGAAGACATAAATTACCAGTATCAAAATGAGGGAACATCACTACAAATTTTGCATGTATTAAAAGGAAAAATAGGCTGGGCACGGTGGCTGACACCTGTAATCCCAGCACTTTGTGAGGCCGAGGGAGGCAGATCACTTGAGGTCAGGAGTTTGAGACCAGCCTAGCCAACATGGTGAAACGCTATTTCTACTGAAAATACAAAAATTAGTCAGGCAAGGTGGTGGGTGCCTGTAATCCCAGCTACATGCGAAGCTGAGGCACAAGAATCACCTGAACCCAGGAGGCAGTGGTTGCAGTGAGCCAAGATCACACCACTGCACTTCAGCCTGGGTGACAGAGTAACACTAAGTCTCGGATATAAAAGTAAAGAGGAAAAATAACTTTAAGCTAATAATTTTGACACCTTTGGGGAAATAGACAAATTCGTTGAAGTCAGACCACCAAGTTTGTGTAAGTACAAGAAGATAAATAGTTCTTTATTAAAGATATCAAAGTTGTAATTTTAAAACTTTTCATAAAATATAATCTCCCCAGGTCAGAGAGCTTCATTAGAGAATTCTATCAAGTATATAAGTAAGAAATAATACCAGTTTGAAATGGTTTAGATATTTGTGCCCTTCAAATCTCATGTCGAAATGTAACCGCCAGTGTTGATGTTGGGGCCTGACAGGAGGTGTTTGGGTCATGGGGGCAGATCCTTCTTGAGTAGCTTAGTGCTGTCCTAGTGATCATGAGTAAGTTCCTGTTCAGTGAGTTCACAATGGATCTAAATTTTTAAAACAGTGCAGCACCTTCCCACTCTCTCTTGCTTCTGCTCTCACCAGTGACACACCTACTCCCCCTTTGCCTTCCACCATGATCATAAGCTTCCTGCGGCCTCACCAGTAGCAGATATCAACAACATACTTCCTGTATAGCCTGCAGAACTGTGAGTCAATTAAATGTCTTTTCTGTATAAATTACCCAGCCTAAGTTTTCCTTTAGAGTAATGCAAAAACAGACTAACATACGTTCTATACAAACTCAGAAAATTTAAAAAGAGAAATACTTCCCAACTCATTCTATGAGGCCAGCTTTACTCTGATTCCAAAGCCAGACAAAAACTTTACAATAAAAGAAAGCGACAGACCAACATTCCTTATAAATATAGATGTATAAATTCTTAAGAAGTATGGAAGGTAAGATTGGTTTAACATTTAAAAATCAATCAATATAATTAACTACATTAACCAATTAAAAAAGGAAAACCATATGATCTTCCCAAAAGAGGCATAAAAAAGCGTTTGATGAAATCCAACATTCATTTAAAAAAAAAAAGAAAGAAAAAAAAAACCTCTCAAGCAAACTGAAAATAGAAAGGAATTTCTTCAGCCCAATAATGGATTTCTATGAAAAATCTATAGTTAACATCATAGTAAAGATTAGGAACAAGAATTTCCACCATGAAAACCTTTCATTCAGCACTATAGCAACAGTTTCATCCAGTACTATAAGCAAAAATACATACATACGTACACACATAAATGGCATTCAGATTGGAAAGAAGGCCATAAGCATTTATTTGCAGGTAATATGCTCACCTATGAAGAAAAGCCTACAAAATTAACCAAAAGCCACCAGAGCTAGTAAATAAGTTTGGCAAGGCTGCAGAATACAAGATCAGTGTATAAAGAGCAATTGCATGCCTATATACTAGCAGCAAACAATCAGAAATTAAAATATTAAAACATCTTTTACAATAGCACAAACACAGATCTTTACACACACATTTTTTTAAAAACTGCAAAATGATACTGGTTCCTATGTTTTTGCTAGATTTCCATACCACCCACAACTTCCTTCCCATACTTCTTGGTTGTAGCTGTTATCTCATGGGAAACTGCAAAGACTGTCATCCAGGCCTCCAAAGAGCCATTCTCACCTGTCCAGCACCCTCTATGGCGGATAAAATTAAACTGCTCTGGAAATACTTTCAATTAACATGAGGTATAAATACTTTTGGGCATCACAGGTAGGAGTATCATCCCCTTGGTTTCCTATTTCTAAGAAAAAATATATTTGCCAACCATAAAGTGAATTGGGACATTATTCTAGTTCCACAGCAAGAAAATGAGTATTTTCTATTTTTAAATGATACCTAATAATTGCACATATTTTTGTTGTACTGAGTGATATTTTCATACATGCATACAATATATAATGATCAAATCAGGGTAATATATAATGATCAAATCAGCATATTCATCACCTCAAATATTTATCATTTCTTTATGTTGGGCCAAGATACAGACACCCTAAGTGTCCATTGACAGGTGAATGGGGCCAGGTGTGATAGCTCCCAATTTCAGCCCTTTGGGAGGCCAAGGAAGGAAAATCACTTGAGCTCAGGGGTTCAAAACCAACCTGGGCAACTTAGTGAGACCACATCTCTATAAAAAAATTTTTTTAACTAGCCAGGCAAGATAGCACACACCTGCAGTCTTAGCTACTTGGTAGGCTGATACAATAGGATCACTTGGACCTAAGAGTTAGGCTACAGCAGTGAGCTATAATCTTGCCACTGTACTCCAGTTTGGGTGACAGAGCAAGACCTTGTCTCAAAAAA
>NW_016107342.1:4210944-4212274 GCF_001604975.1 Cebus imitator | reverse complement strand
AAAAAAAAAAAAAAAAAAAAAAGTGTGTTGGGAAGAAAACATGTATACAATTTTGGAATTCTACACTTGCAGAGCTTTTCTCATAACTGGGACACAGTGCCAATGCCTGGAGCCTCTGGACCTGGATGGAATTGTTGTTACTGCTCCTCTGAGATTGGCCTCATGCAAGTTTTCTCTCAGATGTATTGTCATCAGCTGCATTTACTTTACCAGACATAAAGCAGGAACATATTTCAGAAAAATATTGGAAATGCGTTATTAATAAATAGTGACCAAAGGTTTTTCTCTTAGCAAATTATCATAAAGCTTTCTGAGACGGATTGAAAAACCACTGGTGAGCAGCCTTACTTATTTCTGCCTATAGATATTTTGTGATCAATTATAATAACATTACATCCCTCATTTCTGCTATAATATATTCAATTACATAGTTAACATTTCCTGCTAACCTTTTCAAATACAGGAAAGCAAATTCCACCTACCTGATTGGTATGTTTGTCTAATGTATATGTTATTCTCATTATCCTTAATTCAAGTGGACATTTGCTTTCTTTGGTTGCATAGCTGGGTAACCAGTTATTTACCTGATTTGCAGAGGCATTTAAGCTCCTATGGCTCGGGGGATTGATTCATACATATTGTTGTCATTACACTTTCTCTTAACAATTTGTCTCTCCCAACAGTCTCATAAAGTAGGTTGGTATAACTTTACCCCCTTTTATAGGAACCCAGAGACATTACCTACTATATTTCGAGGCAAATTTGTGCCAGCCAGCCAGAAATGTTGTCTTAGAGCTCATGCAGTTCCAATCTATCACATATCCCAGACATACCTCACCTCCCAGGAGAGGCACAATTTTGGGGACTGTTATAACAAAGAGTTAAGAAAGCAGGTATCATTTTGAAAAACACCTATAATACTGATCATTAATAATTAGCAGTACTGAGTAATTGTAATACCATGGGGCACACAGGACCTTCTCCAAATACATTTTTTCATAATTAAGATGTATGATCATGGAGGGAGAAAAAATGTAAAGAACATAAACTATTCCGTATAAGGTTCGTATTTCTAGGAGTGTTCTGTTTTGTTTGGCATAAGCAATGGACTTGAAGGCAGCAACATAGCTGGAAATGCAAAACGTGCATCTGTGCTTAATTAAGAACATTTTGAGGATTGCATATTAAGCAATGTGATTTTAAGGCTCAATCATTATAAAATGACCAAAGGCTAAATGAAGAGTAAGTCAGTCCGCTGGTTGTTTTGTCTACAGACTCTAAGTTTTGTTCTCACTTGGTTTTTTTTTTTTTTTTTTTTTTTTTTTTTTTT